>NC_084731.1:101420625-101433125 GCF_033978785.1 Entelurus aequoreus | reverse complement strand
AAAGGGCCAGGCCAACTTGGCCCCGCGGCCGCGAGCCACAGAAGGCCAGAGGCCCCAAGGGGCCAGGTCAACTTGGCCCCGCGGCCACGATCCATAGAGGGTAAGAGGCCCCAAGGGGCCAGGTCAACTTGGCCCTGCGGCCGCGACCCACAGAGGGCCTGAGGTCCTAAGGGGTCAGGCCAACTTGGCCCCGCGGCCATGATCCATAGAGGGCCAGAGGCCCCGAGGGGTCAGGCCAACTTGGCCCCGATCCATAGAGGGTCAGAGGCCTCAAGGGGCCAGGCCAACTTGGCCCCGCGGCCACGACCCACAGAGGCCCCAAGGGGCCAGGCAAAATTGGCCCCGCGGCCATGATCCACAGAGGGCCAGAGGCTCTCAATCATTATTATCAAAGCTAATTCTCAAATTGGATGGATCACACAACCTCACTCACATATTCTTTATCAATTATTAAAGGTTGTTTCTGAATTTTGATCACAGAACTTAATGCAAATATTCTTGATTGATTGACAAAGCTCATTCTCAAATTTTGATTACACAACCTTACTCTGACAAATTATCATTATCAAAAAGCTCTATCTCGAATTTGGATCACAGAATCTCACTCAAGTATTCTTAGCTGTGCCCCTCCCCCATCGAGTCTTTCATAAACCGGTCTGTTCTTTTAGAATCTCCTCATTTGGTATTTTGAACTCGTGAGAGACTGCTCAAAATTTGGTTTCCTTTCCCTCAGTTCAGACTCAGAGATAATTTGAAATCATTCAACAAGAAGTTTAACGCGCGCACACACACACACACACACACTTGAGTTGAGCATTACTTGGAAATTCTTATATTTTCCATTTTGCTGTTATTATCAGCATCTTCCCATTTTGTCCTTTTCTTTCGAGAAAGTTTACAGTCTGACATTTGTCACTGCTGTCAGTTAATAACTTTTTGGTCTTTGACCCATTTTGTCATTTTCTCGATTCGATCGTCACTGACCACTCTCTCCTGTCTGGCAGACATCGTTGCTGCCATCATAGCTAGCAAGCTGCCTGCAGCGGGTCATCCCTATGTTCCCCGTCCCTATGTTACCCGGGTCCTATGTTCCCCTCTACCGGGGAACTAAGGACCCTTTTTAAAAAAAAGTGTTGTATGTTCCCCGCTGCGGGGAACGTACAACACTTTTTCCAGAAAAGGGTTCTATGTTCCCCGCTGCTTCCAATGCGCGACTAAGTAAGACGCACGCAGACACTCATGACAGAGACGCGTTTAAGTTGTCGAAGGAAGGAAGTTCGCGTTTGAGTTGCTCTATCTGCTGCCGCACGCCCTGTGACAGGTTAGGTTTAGGGATGGTTTTGGTCAGGGCACAATTTCGCCAAAAAAGTGCTCCACAACGCCCTGTGACAGGTTAGGTTTAGGGATAGTTTTGGTCAGGGCACAATTTCGCCAAAAAAAAGTGCTCCACAACGCCCTGTGACAGGTTAGGTTTAGGGATGGTTTTGGTCAGGGCACAATTTCGCCAAAAAAGTGCTCCACAACGCCCTGTGACAGGTTAGGTTTAGGGATAGTTTTGGTCAGGGCACAATTTCGCCAAAAAAAAGTGCTCCACAACGCCCTGTGACAGGTTAGGTTTAGGGATGGTTTTGGTCAGGGCACAATTTCGCAATTTCGCCAGATACAATGCAGGGAACATAGGACCCTTTTTTAGAAAAAGGGTCCTAAGTTCCCCGGTCGCATACAAAGACCCAGGAACAACCGGGGAACATAGGACCCGGGGAACATAGGACCCGGGGGACATAGGCACGCTCCCGCCTGCAGATAGCAACATTTTGGTGTCCTTTGGGAAAATATTTAGAAAGAAGACAAAAGTACACACAGTTGTACAACTATTATCTTTATGATCTTTTTTTTGTTAGTTTCTCTGTTACTGTGTGTGGCCAATTAAGCGACTTTTGGCCATACCTGGCTGGTGACATTTAGCGACTTTCTGGTTGATGTTAAGATTAATAATAGCAACAGTTCTCTTCATCTTAATGCAATTTATTGTGTCTGTCTCTCCACATTTTGCCATTAGGTACTTTGAGCTCTTGTTGGTCAGTCACTCTAAGGTACATTGTTGCTGCCATCATAGCTAGCAAGCTGCCTGCAGATAGCGACATTTTGGTGTCCTTTGAGAAATATTAAGAAAGAAGACAAAAGTACAAGACATTGTACGATTACTATCTTTTTAAAATTATTTGTTTCACTGTGTGATTGACCGACTTTGCCGCTAGATTTCGCGTCTTTTGGCCATACCTGGCTAGCGACTAAAAACATCATTTAGCGACTTTTTGGTTGTGAAGATAAGTGGTAAAAGCAGATCTTCCTGTTGGTCTTCCCACATTTTGCCATTTGGTACTTTGCACTCTTCTTGGTCACTCCAAGGCATTTGTCCCTGCCTTCAGCTAGTCACTTGGCTCTTTTGGAATATATTTCACTGTAATTGGCTCTCTCTCTCTCTTTCTCCTCAGTACAAATCAGCCTGTTCCCTTGCCATTCATCACTGACCACTCTGCTCTCCTGTCTGTCAGACATTATTGCTGCTTGCAGATAGCTTGGGGTCCTTAGAGAAAATATCAGAAGAGAAAAGTACACAATTATCTTAATTATCTTTTTTATTCAGTCAGTCCTTCAGTGAGTCCCAGTGTGTTGGCGATTAAGCAACGTTGGCATTCAATTAGCGACTTTTGGCCATACATGGCTGGCGACTCAAAAAACTAGAAAAAAAGTACAAAAAGTTGTACAATTAATATCTTTATTATCCTTAATTCCCCTGAATCCTAGAGTGTGTTGCAATTAAGCAACTTTGCTGCTAGGTTTAGCGACTCTTGTTTTGGGCATACCTGGCTAGCGACTACAAACATTATTCAGCAACTTTTTGGCTGTTAAGATTAACGTTAATAAATTAAATCCTAATACAATTTATTGTGTTGGTCTCGCCATCTTGCTATTAGGTACTTTGAATTCTTGTTGGTCTCTGCTAAGGTATCTGGCTGTTGTCTTTGCCTTCAGTTAGTCACTTGGCTCTGGAATATATTTAACTGTACTTGGCTCTCTCTTTCTCCTCAGTACAAATCAGTCTGTTCCCTTGCCATTTAGACATTTTCTTGATTGGATCATCACTGACCACTCTGCTCTCCTGCTGTCTATCAGACATTGTTGCTCCCATCATAGCTAGCAAGCTGCCTTGGTGTCCTTTGTGAAAATATTTAGATAGAAGACTAAAGTGCACAAAGGTGTACAATTATTATCTTTTCAAAATATTTGTTTCACTGTCAGTGTGATTGACCGACTTTGCCGCTAGATTTCGCGTCTTTTGGCCATACCTGGCTAGCGACTGAAAACATCATTTAGCAACTTTTTGGTTGTAAAGATAAGAGGTAAAAGCAGATCTGCCTGTTGGTCTTTCCACATTTTGCCATTTGGTACTTTGCACTCTTGTTGGTCACTCCAAGGCATTTGTCCCTGCCTTCAGCTAGTCACTTGGCTCTTTTGGAATATATTTCACTGTAATTGGCTCTCTCTCTCTTTCTCCTCAGTACAAATCAGTCTGTTCCCTTGCCATTTAGACATTTTCTTGATTCGATCATCACTGACCACTCTGCTCTCCTGCTGTCTATCAGACGAATCAGTTGATTCTCTGCTCTCAATTGTCTATGCTAGTAAGCTGTTATTCTCTGCTTTGGAGTGTTGATGCTGGGTTGCTAGTTTTCTAAATCACCTCACACACTTGAAGGAAGCAGCACCGATCATAAACACACAAACAAACTCACACACACACACACACACATAGTTGGTTTATCTGTTGTGATAGGCAAAGAGCCAATGTGCAAAGAAAGAAGGGAAATATGGATCATAAACGTTTAAGTGGAGGAGCTAGAAAAAAAATTCAGCAAGAAAAGAAAAAAAAGGAATCAGTTTTACTTGAGAGTGTTCCAAATATCTCCAGCTTCTTCAGTACAAAGACATCTGCTGAAAGCAATTCTATAAATGCTACTGCAAATTCAGCTAAGGTTAGCAATGCACCTGAGCTAGCATGTAGCTCCCAAGATCCTGAGACCACTACAAGTGTAGACACTGAACCAAATGCTTCTGATGCTTATGATTCAACCAATTCAGCAGTAGCCAGTTGCTCGGATGAATGTGAGGTCACTGCACCTCTGGACAGCATAGAAAATGAGCTGAATCTTTCTTCAACACCATCTACAGTGACAACTCTACCTAGTGATCCCGCTAAATGGGCTGAGACCCTCACTGAGTCAATGAAGGAAGTTCTTATTCAAAGAGGTGCAAAATCATTTCACAACCGTCACAGCCATTATCCAGCTTCTGTGAGGAACAGTGGGCTAGGAGGCAAAACCCGATGCCTAAACAATGAACATTTTACTTCACACTTGCCCAATGGACAACGAGTACAAAGAGAGTGGCTGATGTACTCTCCCTCTAATGGTAATGTTTACTGCTTTGCATGCAAACTGTTTTCCCCAAAAACGCATTCTTTTGTGACAGCCTATTGTGATTGGAAACACTCAGAAAGATTGGGTGAACATGAGCGAAGTGCTGAGCACATAACCTGCATGCAAGCAGTCTTGAACCGCGCCAAAGGTGCCACAGTTGATGCAGACCTGTTCAAACAGTTTCAGGCAGAGAGCAGCTATTGGAGGCAGGTGTTACAAAGAGTTGTTGCAGTCATTAAATTCCTTGCAGAAAGGGGCCTTGCATTTAGGGGTAAAAATGAATCGTTAGGGTCTCCTCTCAATGGGAACTACCTTGGTATTCTGGAGGTCCTGGCTGAATTTGATCCCTTTCTAAAGGATCACATCAGAAAGTTTGGGCAGATGGGTCGAGGTAATACCTCATATCTGTCCTCCACCATTTGTGAGGAATTCATTGAATTGATGGGTGCAAAAACCAAACAGGCTATAGCAGATGAACTGCAAGCAAGCAAATACTACTCTATCATTGTGGATTCAACCCCAGATTTATCTCATGTGGACCAATTGACATTCATATTCCGTTTTGTTAGCAAAGAGGGCAGTGTTGTTGAACGCTTTGTGGGTTTTGAGCCCATTACTAGCCATACAGGTGAAAGTTTGGCTAACTGTGTCATGTCTGTGTTGGAAAATCTAGGGTTAGAGCTGTCAAATTGCAGGGGGCAGGCTTATGATAATGCCAGCAACATGTCAGGGAGGTATAATGGGTTGCAGGCTCACTTAAAGAAAAGCAACCCATTAATACACTATATTCCATGTGCAGCTCACTCTTTGAATTTGGTGGGAGTCAACAGCATTGACAGATGTGGAAATGAAGTCTCTAAGTATTTTGACTTGATTCAGTCTATTTACAACTTCACAACTGCATCCACACACCGATGGGACAGGGTATTTGGCAATTCCAACATAGATCTCACACTTAAAGCTTTATCCAACACGCGTTGGAGTTGCCGTGCAGAATCTACCAAAGCACTGTGGCAGAACTACAGTAAAATAAAAGCAGCACTACAGGTTATTTCCACTGATGACACAGAGAAACGAGACACACGAACTGAAGCTGACAGTCTAGTGCGGAAGCTGGATTCACTTGAGATGGCCTTCATGGCAGGCTTTTGGGACACTGTTCTGTCCAGATTTCAGGCCACAAGTCTGCAACTTCAAAAAGCAGACATGGACCTTGGTACAGCAGTTAGATTGCTGGAATCTCTGCGCACCTTTGTTCTCTCCCAAAGAGATCTATTTGATCATTTTGAGCAGAAAGCCTTAAACATGTTGGGTGGCACCCCATCTTACAGGGCTGAACGGACGAGGAAACGTAAAAAGTTTGCTGATGAATCAGCATCCCCAGATGTTGTGCTTGAGGGAAGGCAACTGTTTCAAATAGAGACATTTATTGCCTCTATTGATCAACTGAGTTCAAGCCTTAATCACCGTCTGGAGGCCTACAAACATCTGAACAATTTGTTCAGTGTCCTTTTCTCTTTGGATACAGAGTCCAATGCTTCAGTCCTTCACAAGGCCAAGATTCTCACTGAATCATACCCATCCGACCTCAATGAAAGTCTTGGACAGGAGCTTATACAGTTCAAATCTTTTATACAGCTCAACAACACTGATGAGGAGAGGACCCCTTCAGGACTGCTCAAAACAATAATACATTTTGGACTACAGCCTACGTTTCCTAATACATACATTGCGCTACAGATTTTTCTCACTCTACCGGTCAGTAACTGTGAGGGAGAACGCTCATTCTCTCTTTTGTCAAGAGTAAAAAATGAGCTGCGCACAAGAATGACTCAGAAAAGATTAAATGCGTTATCTCTAATGGCAATTGAGAGTGAGCTGACAAGAGAGTTGGACTTCAATGATGTGGTGGATGATTTTGCAAAATTGAAAGCACGAAAGAAACCCCTTGCTTAAAGGTGCACTGTGTAAGATTTTTAGGTTATTTCCAGAATTCACCCATTCACTAATGTTAGGCTACCTGTTTTCATGAATACTTACCACCACCATAAAATTCTAAGTATCCATTATGACTTGGAGAATTGCACTTTTGCCATTTCTGGGAAGTGTCACCTGGATTGTGAAGATAGGATTGACTTTAGGCAGAAGCTTGGTGCTTTCTCTGGCAAACTGAACCTCAAGCTTCATTCTCTGCAGCTTTGCATTCTTGTGCAGACTTTCATCCACAAGGAACTTTTCAACTTCCCCACTATCGTGAAGGGGCCATCAAAAGATTTCAGTGTGTCCAGCATGTCTAGTCTCCTTTCTTTGAGCCATCTCTTGTTTCTCATCTGCCCTACTCTCGAATTTTGCCTTCATGAATTTACTCCAGTTGAGTTCAACCTCCCTTTTTGCTTGTGCTGCTGCCTTGAAACCTCTGAAGCTCCTGGCTCTTCTGTAAAATTATTGACCTATTGACTGCGTTCAGTGTGCCCAACTTCTTCAGTTTGTAGTCCACCTTGCCACATTGTCTCTCCATCCCAATGTTGTGCACAGGGGTGCCATCAATGTTACTAGCCTGTTCACTGACAGGGTCCATTGGGAAGGTCTCCTCATCCATCCTCTGCCTGGCCAGGACAGTCTTCAGATGGGGCAGCATGAGATCTGTCAGCTGCTTCACTTCATCCAAGTATTCGGCAGCCACGTCTGACACTGAGTTCAGGACATGTCCAGTGCCTGTCCAGCCACTATAGCATTCTTGGAAATGGGCTATCTTGACCTGCATGCAGCCCTTGTACCATGAACTGGCCTACACCTTTCTTTGTGGTGCTCTCCGATGCATGTTATCATTTTACCTTTCTCCTTCTCCTCAAGCTTAACCACAAATAGATACAGACTTTGAGCCTCAATTTGCTGCACAGCTGCCGTTATGCCAAAGTGTTTTCCTAAGATATTATTTTATTTTTAATGATAGAAGGGAGGAAAAGGGGGCAAAAATCATGTCCGATTTAGTTTTTTGGGTGGGGTGGGGGGTTTATTTCATGATAGCTACCAACTTCCAATACATAATATCTCTCAAATGACCCAATGCACCATCACTGAAGTGGGCGTAATCATTTTCAAAAATGTTTATTTTTAGGCCATTTATCCCCTCCCCCTGTGTCTGTGTGAAACCTGTGCTTGTCAGTGTCTGTGTGGTATACCTAATAGTGTGTGTGCAGTATGTGCACTCTTCTGTACAGTACAGTGTGCATGTCTGTTCACAGTATACAGTATTTCTTGCATAGTGCGTGCGTGTGTGTGCGCCCACACGCGCGGGGGGTTGAGGGGCCAAGACCATGTCAGGCCCAGGGGGCCAAAATTTCTTAATCCGCCCCTGTACATATATATATATATATATATGTACATACACTACAGTTCAAAAGTTTGGTGTCACCCAAACAATTTTGTGGAATAGCCTTCATTTCTAAGAACAAGAATAGACTGTTGAGTTTCAGATGAAAGTTCTCTTTTTCTTGCCATTTTGAGCATTTAATTGACCCCACAAATGTGATGCTCCAGAAACTCAATCTGCTCAAAGGAAGGTCAGTTTTGTAGCTTCTGTAACGAGCTAAACTGTTTTCAGATGTGTGAACATGATTGCACAAGGGTTTTCTAATCATCAATTAGCCTTCTGAGCCAATGAACAAACACATTGTACCATTAGAACACTGGAGTGATAGTTGCTGGAAATGGGCCTCTATACACTTATGTAGATATTGCACCAAAAACCAGACATTTGCAGCTAGAATAGTCATTTACCACATTAGCAATGTATAGAGTGTATTTCTTTAAAGTTAAGACTAGTTTAAAGTTATCTTCATTGAAAAGTACAGTGCTTTTCCTTCAAAAATAAGGACATTTCAATGTGACCCCAAACTTTTGAACGGTAGTGTACATATATATGTATATATACATACATATATATATACATATGTATATATACACATACATGTATATGTATATATACATACATATATGTATATATATACACATACATATATACACATACATATATACATATGTATATATATATATATATATATATATATATATATATATATATATATATATATATATACATATGTATATATATATATATATATATATATACATACATATGTATATATACATATGTATATATATATATACATACATACATATGTATATATACATACATACATATACATGTATATATATATATACATACATACATATGTATATATATACATACATACATACATATGTATATATACATACATACATACATATATATGTACTGTATATAAACATACATACCGTATATTACCAAATAGTAGCCCGGGCGTTTATTTCACAAAATGGGGTCAGACCCCGGGCGGCTATTAGGACATGGGCGATTATTTGCACAAGGCTTTTATTTATTTTTATTTTTTTTATTTTATTTTTTTTCTATAATGTCCTGCCCAGCTTCTCGGGCAAATCATATAGCAGATGTAGATGCCCATATCGGCTGTTCAGATTTACTTTACAAAAGAGAAGTGTAGGATACTTCTCTTGTTGCCTTACTTGTATTTTGACTTTATTAAATGTATTTATATATCATCATTTGGTGCAGCCGGGCCGGAGCAGGAGGGGATAGAAAGAGAGAAAAAGGAAAACAGAGGGGGGAATTGTGGGGACAAGAGGGGGATTAGACAGAGAGACAAAAACAACAACAGCAAACACAACAACAACAACAACAACAACAACAGAGCAACATCAGCAAATACGACATGTACAAATATGATGGTAAAAGTAATAGCAAATAAGCAGTTAGCGAAAATTTAAAAAAAAAAAAAAAAAAAATACAGAAATGACAATGAGCATTATTACACTAAAAATGGAGCAATATGAATACCAATAGAAATAGTGCTATTGATAATAAACAATACCAGTACTTTACCTTTATTATCAACAATACAATTGTTCAAATGCAACAATACATATACGTAATGATAACTTGAGATACGAAAGAATGCAGAAAAATGGAGGGGAAGAAAGAGAAGCAACCTTAACCTTGTAGATTGTTATAGTAACAATAGGTTAAGCTTTGTCAGTGTGCCATGTGTTATACCCAGTTTACCCTAGGGCAACAACGTTAATATATGTTTGATGAAACGTGATTATGTGCATGAGTGTATGTGTGCATATGTACTTGTATATGTACAGTATGTGTATGTGTGCTTGTACAGTGAATGTATATGTACAGTATGTGTATATGTGTGTACAGCGAATGTATATGTACAGTATGTGTATACAGTATGTGTGTTTGAACAGTGAATGTATATGTACAGTATGTGTAAATGTGTGTTTGTACAGTGAATGTATATGTACAGTATATGTATGTGTGTGTTTGTACAGTGAATGTATGTGTAGTATGTGTATGTGTGTGTTTGTACAGTGAATGTATATGTACAGTATGTGTATATGTACGTTTTTACAGTGAATGTATATGTACAGTATGTGTATACAGTATGTTTGTATAATGAATGTGCGTGTGGATGTACGAACTTTGAGTGTGTAAATATGTACTGTATTTATTTGTATATGTATGTGGGAGCGTAGGTACCTATGTATGTGTGTATCTATGTGTGTGAGTATATGTGAATTTGCATGTACAATACATTTGACTCCCAGTGTGTGCGGGAGCCAGAGTACGGCCCCAGCCTCCCCGAGAACCCATCCCACAAACAGTAGGTGTGGTGCCCAGGGAACCAGGGGCCACCGCCCCCACGCAGCCAAGCCGGACAGCGACAGGAACCCCAGAGCCTGGCCCACCGTGCCGCCCACAAGGGCCAGCAGCAGGCCGCAGACAGACGCACCCGGCAGAGGACAAGGCACGAGAAAAACAGGGGGAAGCCAGACCCCAAGCCAGCGAGAGACCACACCCCACACGGACAGAAAGGCGGGACGCCCCGCCCGAGGGGCCCGGAGACCCCCCGCAACCGGACGGGAAGACCGCCCCCGCCCCACCGGCAACAGGGCCCCCACGAGCCCCCCCCCCACCCCCGGAGAGCGCGGCGAGGCCAGCCCACGGCCACCCCACCCAAGCCGGCCGCCACAGGACCACCCAGCACGGGGCCACAGGAACCACCCACCCCACCCGCAGGGACCCCAACGATGGAGATGGAACAACCAGCAACCGCCCCGCCGGGTCCCCCCCCTGAGGTAGGGGAATAAATAAATAAAATAAATAAATACATAACAATAATAATAATAATATTAATAAAATATATTTTTTAAAAAAAGGGGAAAAAATAAAATAAATAAATAATTAAATCTATTTATAAAAAAAATTTTTTTTAAAATAAATAAATAAATAAATAAATAAATTTTAAAAAAAGAATTAAAAGAAGATCACAGACATGCTGACACACAAGGTCGCTACCCCAACAACTGGCCGACTCGCAGCACCTCGGAATACCCTGCAGCACCAAGCCACCACAGTAGACGCAGGGACCAGACCCAGCAGGCCCCAACCAAGACGGGCACCCGGAAGGGATGGACGACAAGGATTTTATTTATTTTTGCACCAGCCTGCACAAGGCCGTTATTTGGTTACAATGGTTACTGTCCAGTATTTTTTTTTCGTACAAACAATTTTAAATGTAAAAGCTATTGTAAACATACAAACAAAAAAACAAGACTATCAAAAGACAAGAGATCAACAAGGCCTCAACATGGCAGTACTGCAACAATTGTCAAATAGAATACCAATACTAAAAATAAATAAACTTTTTAAATAAAGCAGCCTACCGGGAAAAATACAATTATGGTACCAAGTACTTAAATATTAAAAACACACCATCAAAACAGAACAATAATACTGTCACTTAAATAAAATAAAGGCTACAGTACTCCAAGTTTTAAATAAAGCAGCATACAGGAAAAATACAATTATGGTACCAAGTACTCTATAAAACCATCAAAACAATAATACTGCAGCAAACGCAACCCCAAATGCAACTCAACCTCACTCATCATCCTCCTCCTCCTCTTCCTCCCCCTCCTCTCCCTCACCCCCGTCATCATCATCCTCCTTTTCAATCACAAGTTCATTGAGGAACTGCTGTTCCTCATCACTCTCCTCCTCTTCCTGAACCACAGCAGCAGCCTACTGTCTAGCCCTCAACAGCATCTCTCTGCCTGTCTGACATGGCTGTCCCTCCTTGAGGCAGTAAATGAGCTGGTCCTCACTCCCATCAGCTGCCACCGTCAGCCCACACACCTTGTAGGATACCAGAAAGCAACATTCAGCTATGGCTACTGTTTGCAACACGGACACACACACACACACGATTAAGCCAGCCACTTGTTGCACCAAACACCACCCCGGTGTCTCTCGTGTCACTCGCGGTGACATACAACTCCTTTGCCTTAATGCGGATCATTTTGCGGGACACACGGTGGTTCAGTCCACGAACGTGATGTATCCACTGACACAAATTAGCATCAAGCTCGTCGCTCACTTTCTTCCTACCTCCACCAGATAAGCGAGCCCGTTTTCCATCGATTGCCGACTGAGATAGTAGTTCTCCCTTTTTTTGTTTCCATTCTCGTACACGTTTTGGGTCAACGTTAAACTGCCTGGCCGCTGCCAAACCAGAATTCTGCTCCGCATACTTCACAACCGCTAGCTTGAACTTTAAGTCAAACTTTCTCTTCTTCCCCCTTAAAGTATTCCCGTCCATCAGTTGTGGTGTACCGGTATCCTGTTCATTCAACTCACTGCTACTGTTGCTTGCCATGTTGAAACTTTTCCCCGTGGGTTTGTTGTTGTGTGTTACGCTATATGCGGTGAGCCATTGCAATATGTTGATTACCCAGAATCCCCACGTGACGTCTGCTGTTACCGTAATGACCAGAATTATTGCACCTTTGCTTTTCCTTTTAGCTTATCAATTGGGTTTAATGAAATCAATATGATTTTAATCTAAATTATGCAAATAACAGCCCCTGGCGGGCTATTTGGACATAGGC
>NC_084731.1:101298125-101415625 GCF_033978785.1 Entelurus aequoreus | reverse complement strand
CAACCATTCTGCAATGTTGGATGCTGAATGTCTTTCCTCTAGTGCAGGGGTCGGCAACCCGCGGCTCTTTGATCACTCTGATGTGGCTCAGTTGCCTACTTGCTGACCCTCCCAATTTTTCCGGGAGACTTCAGAATTTCATTGCCTCTCCCGAAATTCAGGATTAGCATCAGTCAATGCAGCCGCTTGCTGTGGTGTGCAGACCTTCCTTTGTACCAAGTCGCTAATGCTGGCTTGTTTCTTTCTGAAATGAGAGAAACCATATAATGAACGTACATAGTAGCAACATTTACATGTAACTTAATACACACCTAGTTGATTTAATTCATCATTTCTGACGTAAAAGGCAAATACGCCACCACATTAAAAAAAAAGCTAAATGAAATAAATGGACATTGGGGATGCAGCATACACCAATAATAACACAGAAATGTAACTCATCAGGGGCCGTACTTATCAAGCTTCTTAGAATTACTCCTAAGAAGTCTGCTAAGAGTTGACTTAAGAGTAAATAAATTATTCGCTGAAAGCTGCACTTAAAAGTTAGTTATCAAGCGTCTTACTCACACTTTCAGCGAAGTGTAGGACTGAATCTTAAGTGCCACAGTCAGAGCTGAATTACGACATTACTATGTGCCGTAAACGGAATTTTAGGTGACGTCATTTCTGTGTCCATAGAAATGACCAATCACGGAATGGAATCCGTTGTCTAAGAATAAAGAAATATCTTGGAAATATTTAAATGGACAATGGGAGTGTATATTTTGACAATAAACTACAAAATAATACAAAACAAACTAGTCCCCGCCGGCACTCACGCTACCGCTCCCTCTCTTCTATCGCCCACACACTCACTGACGTCACTCACCTCACGGCCACACACATACGCTACTGTCATAACATTTTCTTTCCAATTCATTAATTAGGAAACTATTTGGAAACTGGTGTGGGTGGCTCTATATATACTAGCCCACTGCAGACACATGCAGAAATCAACAAGGAATCGAAAAGTATTAAATCTGTGACAAAAATAATATCCGCTCTGTCTAAACGATACCGTTTGATCAGCTGCTCGTCATCAAAAAAAAACAAAACATTGTTCCGTTCCCTGAACGTTCGCGCACGTCTCTCTCGCCTCAGTGCCATCCCCTCCTGGCAACTCCTAACCACTTAACACACCTCTGAAGGTCTCTTAAATATCGTGGAGAGTAGGAGTGATTCTTAGACTTAAGAACGTTGATAAAAAGCTTTTATTCTTAAGTTTGAGAGTAGGACTAAATTTCGCAAATTCTCAGGACTTAAGTGTAAAATGGCACTCTAAGAAGCTTGATAAGTACGGCCCCAGATCAGAACTGGATCAGATATTGCACACGTTTCTGTTGTGAATAATAAAGGATTAATTTTAGGCTGCTTCTGAATAATAGCATGAAATATTCCAGCACCTTCATAATGTTTAGTTATACTAAAGCGTCACTCAAATGTAAATATATTTATATAGCTTTATTGGGCCCGGCTACATTGATCCATTATGAAACCAACCTGAGATATTTCTGTCCGTTACGTTTATTTCGGAATTGGTAACCGTGCGTTTTCTCTCTCAAAACAGAGTCAAATCTCCCGGAAACACATTATCAGCCCTGCGTTGCAACAAAGGCATAATGTTAACGTTACAGACAAAAAAGCTGAACTCGTGAACGCCTGTTGCCACTCAAAACAACACAGAAAATGAAGTCGTCGCACTCTCCAAAAGGTTCCTAACACTCTGAAAGTTAATACACAACAGTTGCTGCTGCGCTTCCTTAAAAAAAATCCCCTCATTAACTAAATATTAAAAGCACACAAAGACAGACACAACGGATCAATGTACCCGGACTATGGACTTAAAAAGTTACGTACCGTGAGTTCTTCCCTTCATCCATGGCTCCAACATGTTTCTCCCGAAGCAATGTTGTACTTCCGTGCCATGACAGGTCCATGCTGCACATTTAGCAGGAAACGGTCTTCTTTGAAATCTTTAAAGTAAAGTGTTCCCACACTTTTGACGACTTAGGTCGTACACTTTTTTCCATTGAAGCAATAACCTCAAGATGTTACTCCGCTGAACTATCGTATCGGTACTGCTTTCCTCCGCCATTTTTCGAACATTTCCAGGCAAAGGAGACGGCGTGGTCACGTGAGCTGCACATGACACATCATTGGCTGGCTTACTACCCCTCGTGAGACGTAGCCGCAGCGCATGCACATAGCATAGATCCAACGAATCGATGACTAAATTAATCGCCAACTATTTTTAAGATCGATTTTAATCGATTAGTTGTTGCAGCCCTAATATATATTTATATGTGTACATATATATACAGTATATACACGTATATATATATATATATATATATATATATATATATATATATATATATATATATATATATATATATATATATATATATATATACGTGTATATATATATATATATATATATATATATATATATTTAGAGTATTTAGAGTTAATAAATACCTATATTGACACAAACAGAAAAACAAACCATTAACTTCACGGGGGCATTTAAAAAATTCTGTCCCCAGGTGTGCGTGACAGAAAATATGTGAGAACCACTGCTTTAATGAATGCTTACCTTGCTCAAATAAATTATGCAAGGGGAAAAAAGAAGCATCTATAATCATAGCACCCTGCAGTAATATTTGAACCATTAATTTTGGTGTTTACATGGTTTTAAAAAGCTGCTTTAAACCCAGTTTATGCAATAAGTCAGTTACTTTTCCACGAATGCAAACAAGTTTTCGTTATAAACACACACAACTTACAAACCCCGTTTCCATATGAGTTGGGAAATTGTGTTAGATGTAAATATAAACGGAATACAATGATTTTCAAATCCTTTTCAACCCATATTCAATTGAATGCACTACAAAGACAAGATATTTGATGTTCAAACTCAGAAAATTTATTTTTTTTGCAAATAATAATTAACTTAGAATTTCATGGCTGCAACACGTGCCAAAGTAGTTGGGAAAGGGCATGTTCACCACTGTGTTACATGGCCTTTCCTTTTAACAACACTCAGTAAACGTTTGGGAACTTTTTTAAACTTCTCAGGTGGAATTCTTTCCCATACTTGCTTGATGTACAGCTTAAGTTGTTCAACAGTCCGGGGGTCTCCGTTGTGGTATTTTAGGCTTCATAATGCGCCACAAATTTTCAATGGGAGACAGGTCTGGACTACAGGCAGGCCAGTCTAATACCCGCACTCTTTTACTATGAAGCCACGTTGATGTAACACGTGGCTTGGCATTGTCTTGCTGAAATAAGCAGGGGCGTCCATGGTAATGTTGCTTGGATGGCAACATATGTTGCTCCAAAACCTGTATGTACCTTTCAGCATTAATGGTGCCTTCACAGATGTTTAAGTTACCCATGTCTTGGGCACTAATACACCCCCATTCCATCACAGATGCTGGCTTTTCAACTTTGCGCCTATAGCAATCCGGATGGTTCTTTTCCTCTTTGGTCCGGAGGACACGACGTCCAAAGTTTCCAAAACAATTTGAAATGTGGACACGCAGACCACAGAACACTTTTCCACTTTGTATCAGTCCATCTTAGATGAGCTCAGGCCCAGCGAAGCCGACGGCGTTTCTGGGTGTTGTTGATAAACGGTTTTCGCCTTGCATAGGAGAGTTTTAACTTGCACTTACAGATGTAGCGACCAACTGTAGTTACTGACAGTGGGTTTCTGAAGTGTTCCTGAGCCCATGTGGTGATATCCTTTACACACTGATGTCGCTTGTTGATGCAGTACAGCCTGAAGGATCGAAGGTCACAGGCTTAGCTAATTACGTACAGTGATTTCTCCAGATTCTCTGAACCCTTTGATGATATTACGGACCGTAGATGGTGAAATCCCTAAATTCCTTGCAATAGCTGCTTGAGAAAGGTTTTTCTTAAACTGTTCAACAATTTGCTCACGCATTTGTTGACAAAGTGGTGACCCTCGCCCCATCCTTGTTTGTGAATGACTGAGCATTTCATGCAATCTACTTTTATACCCAATCATGGCACCCACCTGTTCCCAATTTGCCTGTTCACCTTTGGGATGTTCCAAATAAGTGTTTGATGAGCATTCCTCAACTTTATCAGTATTTATTGCCACCTTTCCCAACTTCTTTGTCACGTGTTGCTGGCATCAAATTCTAAAGTTAATGATTATTTGCAACAAAAAAAAAGTTTATCAGTTTGAACATCAAATATGTTGTCTTTGTAGCATATTCAACTGAATATGGGTTGAAAATGATTTGCAAATCATTGTATTCCGTTTATATTTACATCTAACACAATTTCCCAACTCATATGGAAACAGGGTTTGTACAACTGTGGCCAAATTCTCTAAGAATGGCGCACGTGGACAATATTATCAATATTAGTTGTTTTTTTAAATAAATAACTGCCTCCACCTGGTACCCTCTGTAGTTGAGTAAAGAAAAACAGCAGTCATTAACACAGACCCCGCCCCTTTGCTGCACAATACCGATGGGCTGAAGTGACTGGGAGCCGTCGCCATGGTAACAAGCATGAAAGCCTAAAGTTCGCTGCTTCCTCTCGCTCAGACACTCTGCGGTCCCGGAATACAACAACAAAAAGATGACACCGACACACACAACGTGTGCACAACTGAACTATTGGTGACGTAAACCCGTGGCAGACTACACAACAACAACGAGATGGTCACCTGTTTTGGACTTGTGAAAGCACTCGATCACTATGACAGGGCATCTGTCGTTTCATCCTGGACAATATTCATGACAAATTTGTGCTGTTTCAAAGATGTGCTATTTGGATTTACACAGTATGAGAAAAAATGTTAAATTGAATTTTACCTTTGCAACCTCATTATACTATTGGCTAAGTTTTATATTCACAAATGTAAGTTTCTCAATACCCGACCTGTTTTTTGTGCCTTTAAAAAAGAAATAGATATTTACTTTAAAATGCTTTCTACCTCTAACAACCAAAAAGCTGTGAAAACTATGATGCTGTGCTCCAAATTGGGATTATTTACGGAACTTGTGTGAGCCTATGGCTTTACATACACTATATTGCCACAAGTATTTGGCCACCTGCCTTGACTCACATATGAACTTGAAGTGCCATCCCATTCCTAACCCATAGGGTTCAATATGATGTTGATGGACCTTTTGCAGCTATTACAGCTTCAACTCTTCTGGGAAGGCTGTCCACAAGGTTGTGGAGTGTGTTTATAGGAATTTTCAACCATTTTTCCAAAAGCGTATTGGTGAAGTCACACACTGATGTTGGTCAGGAAGGCCGGGCTCTCAGTCTCCGCTCTAATTCATCCCAAAAGGTGTTCTATCGGGTTCAAGTCAGGACTCTGTGCAGGCCGGTCAAGTTCATCCACACCAGACTCTGTCATCCATGTCTTTATGGACCTTGCTTTGCGCACTGGTGCACAGTCATGTTGGAAGAGGAAGGGGCCCGCTCCAAACAATTCCCCCACGGTTGGGAGCATGGAATTGTCCAAAATGTTTAGGTATCCTGAGCATTCAAAGTTCGGTATAGCTCGGTTGGTAGAGCGGCCGTGCCAGCAACTTGAGGGTTGCAGGTTCGATCCCCGCTTCCGCCATCCTAGTCACTGCTGTTGTGTCCTTGGGCAAGACACTTTACCCACCTGCTCCCAGTGCCACCCACACTGGTTTAAATGTAACTTAGATATTGGGTTTCACTATGTAAAGCGCTTTGAGTCACTAGAGAAAAGCGCTATATAAATATAATTCACTTCACTTCATTTCGCTGGAACTAAGGGGCCTAGCCCAACTCCTGAAAAACAACCCCACACTATAATTCCTCCTCCACCAAATTTCACACTCGGCACAATGCAGTCCGAAATGTACCGTTCTCCTGGCAACCTCCAAACCCAGACTCGTCCATCAGATTGCCAGATGGAAAAGCGTGATTCATCACTCCAGAGAAGGCGTCTCCACTGCAATAGAGTCCAGTGGCGACCTGCATCCAACGCTTTGCATTTGACTTGGTGATGTATGGCTTGGATGCAGCTGCATGGCCATGGAAACCCATTCCATGAAGCTCTCTGCGTACTGTACGTGGGCTAATTGGAAGGTACCATGAAGTTTGGAGCTCTGTAGCAACTGACTGTGCAGAAAGTCTTTGCACTATGCGCTTCAGCATCCGCTGACCCCTCTCTGTCAGTTTACGTGGCTTACCACTTGGGGGCTGAGTTGCTGTTGTTCCCAAACTCTTCCATGTTCTTATAATAAAGCCCATAGTTGACTTTGAAATATTTAGGAGCGAGGAAATTTCACGACTGGATTTGTTGCACAGGTGGCATCCTATGACAGTTCCACGCTGGAACCGCTTGTTTGTAGAAACAGTCTCCATGCCTAAGTGCTTGATTTTATACACCTGTGGCCGGGCCGGACCCATCCATCATTTGGATGGGTGGCCAAATACTTTTGGCAATATAGTGTATATATATTTTGCATTCTTCTTTAGTTGCTTTATTGAGTTTACAACCCCCTGTCGCTGTTTTGTACTGTTTCTGTACTTGTTTTGTTTATTATTATTTATTTGATTGTATATGTAAATGTTGAATATTATGAATAAAGGTTTTTAAAGTTAAAAAAAAATAAAAAACGAGGTGGTCTTTGTGTTCAAAGATCACAATGCATTGCAGTAATAAAGGCTTCTAGTCTTCTGACAACAACAACCACCTTTGCAGCTGCAACACACGCAAACTGCAGGGCGAACCTGTTGCAACACACACACGCACACACACGCACGCAAACACCTACCGTTAATGAGGGGATTAGAATCCATCTCGATGAAAATGTTATTAATGTGCACCAGCGCTCTCACAGCTCCTCCATGTTGTTCTTCCTCTTCTTGTTGTGCTCGCTCTTTGTGTTTTTATGTGTATATATAAATATATATATATTTAGATTTATATATATATATATATACATATATATATATATGTGTGTGTGTGTTTGCAGCTGTCAGAGCGGCAGCTTGCGGCTGTTACGTAACCGCTCCGAGGCGCTGCTGCCCGGGTATGCAGCCTCCATGCTAACACCCGAATTACAAGTAAACTTTAAATGATGTGAAAGAAAACAATAAATGAAAAGACGTGTGAGGGCTTAATTGTGTGCTAAAGAAAATGTCAGTGTTGCGTTTTTTCACACTTTAGTGTGAGCGTGTCAATCGACATGTTGTTGTTTTCCCTCAGCGCGTCCCCAACGTGTTGACAAGTGCTAACTAGCTGCTATGCTAACTAGACTTCGTCAAAATGTCCTTCCGGTGGATCCGACATGCGAACGTCCGCCGGACCAGAAGTGGTTTTAAAGACGAGTGTTCGCTAAACTAAGCTAACTAGCTTAGCTCGCTGACAGCTCCCCCGCCTCTCGAGTGTGCGTCAGCCCCAGCAACACCGCAGCCACCGCGGGCTGCAGCCACGGAGTTCAACCGAGAGCCTTCCAAACTCTCCCGGAAGCGCCCGGAACCGCTTTGAAGAATCTTCCCGCTTGTTTACTCGTGTTCCGCCATCAATAAACAACAATCGGATGGCTCCGTTGTTGTTTTTTCTAGGCGCCTTCCTGTTTGGGAGAACGCCTCCTCACTTTTTTTTTTTTTTTTACCTGCATCAAAAATGTAGCGTAAAACACAAAAGGTTCCGGTCATTACTTTCAAAGTAAGAGTGTTCAGCTTGGCTCAGCCAGTTTCCACCATTAAACACATTTGAAATAATACCCCAATGGTGAATCATATTTTACCATTGGGGTATTTTTTTTGCAGGATTTATTTTTTAATTAATTTATTATTATTTATTTTTTTAAATGTGTATTTATTTTATTACAGTTTTTTCCCCCAATTGCTTACACTAAATTCGAAATTTTCACACAGTTAACAAAGTCTACACACAGTAAATAAAACCACTGTTCAGATTTGCCTAATATTAGGCATAGACTCTGCTTTACAGTTTTTGCGAAATATTCCACACAGTGCTTTACACACACCTTCCCATTTTGCACACATATAAGGATTATGATACACCCATGTTCACACTTTACACCATGGGTGTCAAACTCTGGCCCACCGTGTAATTTCACTTGGCCCTTGAGGCAATATCAAATTAACGCAGGCCAGCTTTAGTGTTAATTTGATATTGCCCGCGGGCCAGAGTTTGACACCCATGCTCTATGCTGTCATTTTTATTTATCTCCAGATTTTTTTGGAAACCTTTTTATTTGTCTCAGATTTTAATTTGTACTGCATGTCATTGTTGACTATTGTGATATGTTACTTTACCTGACTGTGGTAAAAATAAATATTTGCAGTTTGCAGCATCATTGCTGAGCAGTTCTTGAAAAGATTACAGGATATTTTTACTTTCTCTTTAGGTCCTTACATATAGGCCTACTTCAAAGTAAACAATGATGATTGCTGTGGATTTGACAATATATTTTGTCAAGTTACAGTAATCATTCATCACATACAGTATGCTAAAAGGGTCGGGCAAAATGCCCCAAACATGTGATTTCTTATAGTAAAATAGTTGTTGTTTTTTACAAATGTGTTTCGTATTTATCACTGTTCTGGGTAACTCACTCCAATAGTATCTTATTATTTGAAGTCTGTGTGATTGAGATGATAATAAAACTGCATTTTTACAAATGATTGCTTTATTTTGATGAATGAGCATATGTTTTGACCGAAGTGTGTCATTCTGCAAATACTCTAGGAATTAAGAAAATGTAATGTGATGTTTGGAAAAGTGTGTAAATCCTTTTGAAAAAAGACACATAGTTAGTAAAATTGTGTGTAAGCAAATGGAAAAAAAAAAGTATTTATTGCAGGATTAGGTCTCTGCTTTTTGCAGATGATGTGGTCCTGATGGCTTTATCTGGCCAGGATCTTCAGCTCTCACTGGATCGGTTCGCAGCCGAGTGTGAAGCGACTGGGATGGGAATCAGCACCTCCAAGTCCGAGTCCGTGGTTCTCGCCTGGAAAAGGGTGGAGTACCATCTCTGGATTGGGGAAAATAATTTGCCCCATGTGGAGGAGTTCAAGTACCTCAGAGTCTTGTTCACAAGTGGGGGAAGAGTGGATTGTGAGAACGACAGGCGGATCGGTGCGGCGTCTTCAGTAATGCGGACGCTGTATCGATCCGTTGTGGTGAAGAAGGAGCTGAGCCGGAAGGCAAAGCTCTCAATTTATCGGTCGATCTACCTCACCTATGGTCATGAACTTTGGGTTATGACCAAAAGGACAAGATCACGGGTACAAGCGGCCGAAATTAGTTTCCTCCGCCGGGTGGCGGGGCTCTCCCTTAGAGATAGGGTGAGAAGCTCTGTCATCCGGGAGGAGCTCAGAGTAAAGCCGCTGCTCCTTCACATCGAGAGGAGCCAGATGAGGTGGTTTGGGCATCTCCGTCAGGATGCCACCCGAACGCCTCTCTAAGGAGGTGTTTAGGCCACGGGGAAGACCCAGGACACGTTGGGAAGACTATGTCTCCCGGTTGGCCTGGGAACGCCTCGGGATCCCCCGGAAGGAGCTGGACGAAGTGGTTGGGGGGAGGGAAGTCTGGGTCTCTCTGCTTAGGCTGCTGCCCCGTGACCCAACCTCGGATAAGCGGAAGAAGATGGATGGATGGACTAATGGTAAATCATATTTAAGAGATAAAAAAAAAAAAAATTACATCGAAATTATGAGATACGAAAGTGGAAAATATGCGATAAATTCGAAACTATGAGATAAAGCCCTAATTGTAAGATAACAAATCGAAATGATGAAATAGAAAGTCGAAATTATGAGATTAAAAAGTCGAAATGATGACATAGAATGTCAAAATTATTTGAAAATTCACAATTATGAGATTAAAAAGTCAAGTTATTCTACACCGAATTTAATCCATTTGTTATTCTTCTGTATATTCATATGTCCGCCTACAACTCTCACATTGATCATCTGACAAATCCCGTTCTAGCGTGCTCATTTAAAAACCCTTTCCCATAATTCCTTGTTTTGCAATATTTTCCCCTGTTTTGATGTTTCTACTATATCTGCCAGGTATATCATCTACATCAGGGGTCACCAACCTTTTTGAAACCAAGGGCTACTTCTTGGGTACTGATTAATGCGAAGGGCTACCAGTTAGATACACACTTAAATAAATTGCCAGAAGTAGCCAATTTGCTCAATTTACCTTTAACTCTGTTATTATTAATAATTAATGATATTTATCTTTGTGGAAACACTGATCATCTTAATGATTTCTCACAATAAATATATATAGAAACAGATAAATATCAATATGCAACACTTTATTTTTATATTTTCTCTAAGTGCACATTTTTCAAATTGAACATTTTCAAATGATCACTTCTAAGACAGTCTTGTGAAATCACAATATCCCATTTTAACTAGCTAGCCACTAACATTTTTTAACAAATCATGAATTACTTTGCACCATGTTTGTACAAATAATAACTCATGTAAAATACAAAAGTAAACTCTCAAATTTTTAAATCATGTCACACTTTGAACTGGACACCAAATCTGTTATCTGTTTCTTTGTCAGTTAGTGGGAAGCCTGGCATTGCATGCTGTTAACTAGTGTGTTGTACTCTGGTGTGTAACTTGACACTGCAACTCTGAGTGAGTCTTGCAGATGTGCATCAGTGAGGCGTGTTCTGTGTTTGTTCTTGATCAAGTTCATGTCAGAAAAGGCTGATTCACAAAGATAAGATTTTTCCTCATTGTTTGCGGAACCTTCTTAATCTTTTGGACATATTTTCACAGCAATCTGGCCTTAAGCTTAATTATGATTAATGTAAAATGTTAAGGATCGGAAATCTAAAGGGAACATCCTTTCGAATGGAATGCAAAGTGCCTGTTTTGTGGACAGATGGACCAGTTAACATACTTGGTGTTGTTGTCCCAGAAAATCTGGAAGATCTAGGCTCAGTAAATTATGATAATCGACTAAGAAAGCTGGACAAAATTATGCAATTATGGAAAGGGAAATCCCTAACTTTGTATGGTAAAATGTCTATTGCCAACTCGTTAATTATTCCTCAATTTATTTATTTGTTTTTGTCATTACCAGCTCCATCACAAAACTTTTTTAAGATTTATGAGCGGAGGGTCTTCGATTTTGTCTGGAACGGCAAACCACAAAAGATTAAAAGAAAGGTTTTGTACAAAGAGTATGAATATGGGGGCCTGAAACTTCTCAACCTTGAAGCTATGTGTCTGTCTTTAAAAGCATCAATTGTTCCAAAGATGTATTTAAACATTGAGTGGTACACAAATGTCCTGTTGGACAAAAAACATGTACTGTATCAAAAGAAATTGTATCCTTTTTTACAAGTGATCCCCTCCCAGAGAGTCTGCTGGGAAACATGGCGGGTTCATAAAGGAAACAATCCACTCATAGTGGTGTTTTCAATTTTATGTGCCAGAAAAAAGATACGATATTTTGCAGCAGTTAATATGGATGAACTCTAATATTGTAATAGATGGAAAGCCTTTCTTTTGGAAAAATATGTTTGAAAGAGGAATCATTTTTGTCAATGATATTATCAATGAGAATGGTAATATTATGAAGTATGATGAATTTAGAGCTATGTATGGTGATGCTTGCTCAAGCTTTTCATTTTATCAACTAACTGGAGTAATTGGGAAAAGATGGAAACAAATAATTAATGATGGAACTACTAAATTATTAGTTTGTAAACCTCTAATAAGAAATTCTAGTTGGCAAAAAGGAACTAAAATAAATAGAAAAATATATAATTTTTATTTAATAAAGAAATCTTTGAAGGCTGCCTCATACAACACAAATGGAAAATGGGAGGACTTTTTTGACTGCCCGTTGCCATGGGATGCCATATTCAAACTAATCTATAAAACCACTATCGATGTGAAAAATCGTTATTTTCAAATTAAAATTATTTATAACTTCTTACCCATAGGGAAAATGTTAAAATTATGGAATATGACAGAGTCAGATGATTGCCGATTTTGTTGTCAGGAGCCTGAATCCACCCTGCATTTGTTTTGGTATTGTCATATTGTGTCTTTGTTTTGGGTGGAAGTTGAAAAAATGTGTTTAAGGATTGGTTTGTTTATGAAGCTTAATGTGGTTTCTGTTATTTTAGGAGAGTTCATTGACAATCATGATTTAGTCAATTTAATTATAGTACTTGGTAAAATTTTTATTTTTAAGGCCAAAAACAGATATTCACTTAGTATTACTTTCTTTAAAACATTTATTCAGTATTTTCTAACTTTAGAAAGTTACATGGTTGAAAACGATAATGATGCCAAAAAACATTAAAAAAAAGATGAGAAGTCCTCAAAGGCTTATTTTGAAAGTATAATTATGTTTATAGATTATATGATATCTGTTGTTGTGTTCCCTAATTTGAGTGACCTGGACATAATCTGGACTGTACATAAATGCTTATTTTGAAAATGTAATTTTGTTTATAAATTATATGCAATCTGTTGTGTTCCCTAATTTTTTTCTGTGTACATGAATGAAGGTGTGTGTTGCTGAGTCCGACTTGGACATTATCTGGACTGGGCCTGGTTTAAAAAACCCTTTAAACAAATCTAATTTCATTGACAACCTGGTCTGTTGAAGATAAGGCCCTTTTTTTAAAAATAAAATAAAATAAGATAAATAAATAAAAAACATTTTCTTGGATAAAAAAAGAAAGTAAAACAATATAAAAATAATTACATAAAAAATAGTAATTAATGAAAATTTTAGTGGACCAGCAGCCTATACAATCATGTGTGCTTCAGGGACTGTGTCCCTTGCAGATGTGTTGTCTATGTTGTGGGCACCAGCATAGGTGGATTAATGACCGGGCCTACCGGGCCCAGGCCCAGGGGGCCAGAGGCCCCAAGGGGCCAGGCCAACTTGGCCCCGCGGCCGCGACCCAAGCAAAACTACTTTTGCAAAAATAATAATCTTAAGCCCCAAGGGGCCAGGCCAACTTGGCCCCGCGGCCATGATCCATAGAGGGTAAGAGGCCCCAAGGGGCCAGGTCAACTTGGCCCCGCGGCCGCGACCCACAGAGGGCCAGAGGCCCCAAGGGGCCAGGCCAACATGGCCCCGCGGCCATGATCCATAGACGGTCAGAGGCCCCAAGGGGCCAGGCCAACTTGGCCCCGCGGCCACGATCCATAGAGGGTCAGAGGCCCCAGGGGGCCAGGTCAACTTGGCCCCGCGGCCACGATCCATAGACGGTCAGAGGCCCCAAGGGGCCAGGCCAACTTGGCCCCGCGGCCACGACCCACAGAAGGCCAGAGGCCCCAAAGGGCCAGGCCAACTTGGCCCCGCGGCCGCGAGCCACAGAAGGCCAGAGGCCCCAAGGGGCCAGGTCAACTTGGCCCCGCGGCCACGATCCATAGAGGGTAAGAGGCCCCAAGGGGCCAGGTCAACTTGGCCCCGCGGCCGCGACCCACAGAGGGCCTGAGGTCCTAAGGGGTCAGGCCAACTTGGCCCCGCGGCCATGATCCATAGAGGGCCAGAGGCCCCGAGGGGTCAGGCCAACTTGGCCCCGATCCATAGAGGGTCAGAGGCCCCAAGGGGCCAGGCCAACTTGGCCCCGCGGCCACGACCCACAGAGGCCCCAAGGGGCCAGGCAAAATTGGCCCCGCGGCCATGATCCACAGAGGGCCAGAGGCTCTCAATCATTATTATCAAAGCTAATTCTCAAATTGGATGGATCACACAACCTCACTCACATATTCTTTATCAATTATTAAAGGTTGTTTCTGAATTTTGATCACAGAACTTAATGCAAATATTCTTGATTGATTGACAAAGCTCATTCTCAAATTTTGATTACACAACCTTACTCTGACAAATTATCATTATCAAAAAGCTCTATCTCGAATTTGGATCACAGAATCTCACTCAAGTATTCTTAGCTGTGCCCCTCCCCCATCAAGTCTTTCATAAACCGGTCTGTTCTTTTAGAATCTCCTCATTTGGTATTTTGAACTCGTGAGAGACTGCTCAAAATTTGGTTTCCTTTCCCTCAGTTCAGACTCAGAGATAATTTGAAATCATTCAACAAGAAGTTTAACGCGCGCACACACACACACACACACACACACTTGAGTTGAGCATTACTTGGAAATTCTTATATTTTCCATTTTGCTGTTATTATCAGCATCTTCCCATTTTGTCCTTTTCTTTCGAGAAAGTTTACAGTCTGACATTTGTCACTGCTGTCAGTTAATAACTTTTTGGTCTTTGACCCATTTTGTCATTTTCTCGATTCGATCGTCACTGACCACTCTCTCCTGTCTGGCAGACATCGTTGCTGCCATCATAGCTAGCAAGCTGCCTGCAGCGGGTCATCCCTATGTTCCCCGTCCCTATGTTACCCGGGTCCTATGTTCCCCTCTACCGGGGAACTAAGGACCCTTTTTAAAAAAAAGGGTTCTATGTTCCCCGCTGCGGGGAACGTACAACACTTTTTCCAGAAAAGGGTTCTATGTTCCCCGCTGCTTCCAATGCGCGACTAAGTAAGACGCACGCAGACACGCATGACAGAGACGCGTTTAAGTTGTCGAAGGAAGGAAGTTCGCGTTTGAGTTGCTCTATCTGCTGCCGCACGCCCTGTGACAGGTTAGGTTTAGGGATGGTTTTGGTCAGGGCACAATTTCGCCAAAAAAGTGCTCCACAACGCCCTGTGACAGGTTAGGTTTAGGGATAGTTTTGGTCAGGGCACAATTTCGCCAAAAAAAAGTGCTCCACAACGCCCTGTGACAGGTTAGGTTTAGGGATGGTTTTGGTCAGGGCACAATTTCGCAATTTCGCCAGATACAATGCAGGGAACATAGGACCCTTTTTTAGAAAAAGGGTCCTAAGTTCCCCGGTCGCATACAAAGACCCAGGAACAACCGGGGAACATAGGACCCGGGGAACATAGGACCCGGGGAACATAGGCACGCTCCCGCCTGCAGATAGCAACATTTTGGTGTCCTTTGGGAAAATATTTAGAAAGAAGACAAAAGTACACACAGTTGTACAACTATTATCTTTATGATCTTTTTTTTGTTAGTTTCTCTGTTACTGTGTGTGGCCAATTAAGCGACTTTTGGCCATACCTGGCTGGTGACATTTAGCGACTTTCTGGTTGATGTTAAGATTAATAATAGCAACAGTTCTCTTCATCTTAATGCAATTTATTGTGTCTGTCTCTCCACATTTTGCCATTAGGTACTTTGAGCTCTTGTTGGTCAGTCACTCTAAGGTACATTGTTGCTGCCATCATAGCTAGCAAGCTGCCTGCAGATAGCGACATTTTGGTGTCCTTTGAGAAATATTAAGAAAGAAGACAAAAGTACAAGACATTGTACGATTACTATCTTTTTAAAATTATTTGTTTCACTGTGTGATTGACCGACTTTGCCGCTAGATTTCGCGTCTTTTGGCCATACCTGGCTAGCGACTAAAAACATCATTTAGCGACTTTTTGGTTGTGAAGATAAGTGGTAAAAGCAGATCTTCCTGTTGGTCTTCCCACATTTTGCCATTTGGTACTTTGCACTCTTCTTGGTCACTCCAAGGCATTTGTCCCTGCCTTCAGCTAGTCACTTGGCTCTTTTGGAATATATTTCACTGTAATTGGCTCTCTCTCTCTCTTTCTCCTCAGTACAAATCAGCCTGTTCCCTTGCCATTCATCACTGACCACTCTGCTCTCCTGTCTGTCAGACATTATTGCTGCTTGCAGATAGCTTGGGGTCCTTAGAGAAAATATCAGAAGAGAAAAGTACACAATTATCTTAATTATCTTTTTTATTCAGTCAGTCCTTCAGTGAGTCCCAGTGTGTTGGCGATTAAGCAACGTTGGCATTCAATTAGCGACTTTTGGCCATACATGGCTGGCGACTCAAAAAACTAGAAAAAAAGTACAAAAAGTTGTACAATTAATATCTTTATTATCCTTAATTCCCCTGAATCCTAGAGTGTGTTGCAATTAAGCAACTTTGCTGCTAGGTTTAGCGACTCTTGTTTTGGGCATACCTGGCTAGCGACTACAAACATTATTCAGCAACTTTTTGGCTGTTAAGATTAACGTTAATAAATTAAATCCTAATACAATTTATTGTGTTGGTCTCGCCATCTTGCTATTAGGTACTTTGAATTCTTGTTGGTCTCTGCTAAGGTATCTGGCTGTTGTCTTTGCCTTCAGTTAGTCACTTGGCTCTGGAATATATTTAACTGTACTTGGCTCTCTCTTTCTCCTCAGTACAAATCAGTCTGTTCCCTTGCCATTTAGACATTTTCTTGATTGGATCATCACTGACCACTCTGCTCTCCTGCTGTCTATCAGACATTGTTGCTCCCATCATAGCTAGCAAGCTGCCTTGGTGTCCTTTGTGAAAATATTTAGATAGAAGACTAAAGTGCACAAAGGTGTACAATTATTATCTTTTCAAAATATTTGTTTCACTGTCAGTGTGATTGACCGACTTTGCCGCTAGATTTCGCGTCTTTTGGCCATACCTGGCTAGCGACTGAAAACATCATTTAGCAACTTTTTGGTTGTGAAGATAAGAGGTAAAAGCAGATCTGCCTGTTGGTCTTTCCACATTTTGCCATTTGGTACTTTGCACTCTTGTTGGTCACTCCAAGGCATTTGTCCCTGCCTTCAGCTAGTCACTTGGCTCTTTTGGAATATATTTCACTGTAATTGGCTCTCTCTCTCTTTCTCCTCAGTACAAATCAGTCTGTTCCCTTGCCATTTAGACATTTTCTTGATTCGATCATCACTGACCACTCTGCTCTCCTGCTGTCTATCAGACGAATCAGTTGATTCTCTGCTCTCAATTGTCTATGCTAGTAAGCTGTTATTCTCTGCTTTGGAGTGTTGATGCTGGGTTGCTAGTTTTCTAAATCACCTCACACACTTGAAGGAAGCAGCACCGATCATAAACACACAAACAAACTCACACACACACACACACACACACACACACACACACACACACACACACACACATAGTTGGTTTATCTGTTGTGATAGGCAAAGAGCCAATGTGCAAAGAAAGAAGGGAAATATGGATCATAAACGTTTAAGTGGAGGAGCTAGAAAAAAAATTCAGCAAGAAAAGAAAAAAAAGGAATCAGTTTTACTTGAGAGTGTTCCAAATATCTCCAGCTTCTTCAGTACAAAGACATCTGCTGAAAGCAATTCTATAAATGCTACTGCAAATTCAGCTAAGGTTAGCAATGCACCTGAGCTAGCATGTAGCTCCCAAGATCCTGAGACCACTACAAGTGTAGACACTGAACCAAATGCTTCTGATGCTTATGATTCAACCAATTCAGCAGTAGCCAGTTGCTCGGATGAATGTGAGGTCACTGCACCTCTGGACAGCATAGAAAATGAGCTGAATCTTTCTTCAACACCATCTACAGTGACAACTCTACCTAGTGATCCCGCTAAATGGGCTGAGACCCTCACTGAGTCAATGAAGGAAGTTCTTATTCAAAGAGGTGCAAAATCATTTCACAACCGTCACAGCCATTATCCAGCTTCTGTGAGGAACAGTGGGCTAGGAGGCAAAACCCGATGCCTAAACAATGAACATTTTACTTCACACTTGCCCAATGGACAACGAGTACAAAGAGAGTGGCTGATGTACTCTCCCTCTACTGGTAATGTTTACTGCTTTGCATGCAAACTGTTTTCCCCAAAAACGCATTCTTTTGTGACAGGCTATTGTGATTGGAAACACTCAGAAAGATTTGGTGAACATGAGCGAAGTGCTGAGCACATAACCTGCATGCAAGCAGTCTTGAACCGCGCCAAAGGTGCCACAGTTGATGCAGACCTGTTCAAACAGTTTCAGGCAGAGAGCAGCTATTGGAGGCAGGTGTTACAAAGAGTTGTTGCAGTCATTAAATTCCTTGCAGAAAGGGGCCTTGCATTTAGGGGTAAAAATGAATCGTTAGGGTCTCCTCTCAATGGGAACTACCTTGGTATTCTGGAGGTCCTGGCTGAATTTGATCCCTTTCTAAAGGATCACATCAGAAAGTTTGGGCAGATGGGTCGAGGTAATACCTCATATCTGTCCTCCACCATTTGTGAGGAATTCATTGAATTGATGGGTGCAAAAACCAAACAGGCTATAGCAGATGAACTGCAAGCAAGCAAATACTACTCTATCATTGTGGATTCAACCCCAGATTTATCTCATGTGGACCAATTGACATTCATATTCCGTTTTGTTAGCAAAGAGGGCAGTGTTGTTGAACGCTTTGTGGGTTTTGAGCCCATTACTAGCCATACAGGTGAAAGTTTGGCTAACTGTGTCATGTCTGTGTTGGAAAATCTAGGGTTAGAGCTGTCAAATTGCAGGGGGCAGGCTTATGATAATGCCAGCAACATGTCAGGGAGGTATAATGGGTTGCAGGCTCACTTAAAGAAAAGCAACCCATTAATACACTATATTCCATGTGCAGCTCACTCTTTGAATTTGGTGGGAGTCAACAGCATTGACAGATGTGGAAATGAAGTCTCTAAGTATTTTGACTTGATTCAGTCTATTTACAACTTCACAACTGCATCCACACACCGATGGGACAGGGTATTTGGCAATTCCAACATAGATCTCACACTTAAAGCTTTATCCAACACGCGTTGGAGTTGCCGTGCAGAATCTACCAAAGCACTGTGGCAGAACTACAGTAAAATAAAAGCAGCACTACAGGTTATTTCCACTGATGACACAGAGAAACGAGACACACGAACTGAAGCTGACAGTCTAGTGCGGAAGCTGGATTCACTTGAGATGGCCTTCATGGCAGGCTTTTGGGACACTGTTCTGTCCAGATTTCAGGCCACAAGTCTGCAACTTCAAAAAGCAGACATGGACCTTGGTACAGCAGTTAGATTGCTGGAATCTCTGCGCACCTTTGTTCTCTCCCAAAGAGATCTATTTGATCATTTTGAGCAGAAAGCCTTAAACATGTTGGGTGGCACCCCATCTTACAGGGCTGAACGGACGAGGAAACGTAAAAAGTTTGCTGATGAATCAGCATCCCCAGATGTTGTGCTTGAGGGAAGGCAACTGTTTCAAATAGAGACATTTATTGCCTCTATTGATCAACTGAGTTCAAGCCTTAATCACCGTCTGGAGGCCTACAAACATCTGAACAATTTGTTCAGTGTCCTTTTCTCTTTGGATACAGAGTCCAATGCTTCAGTCCTTCACAAGGCCAAGATTCTCACTGAATCATACCCATCTGACCTCAATGAAAGTCTTGGACAGGAGCTTATACAGTTCAAATCTTTTATACAGCTCAACAACACTGATGAGGAGAGGACCCCTTCAGGACTGCTCAAAACAATAATACATTTTGGACTACAGCCTACGTTTCCTAATACATACATTGCGCTACAGATTTTTCTCACTCTACCGGTCAGTAACTGTGAGGGAGAACGCTCATTCTCTCTTTTGTCAAGAGTAAAAAATGAGCTGCGCACAAGAATGACTCAGAAAAGATTAAATGCGTTATCTCTAATGGCAATTGAGAGTGAGCTGACAAGAGAGTTGGACTTCAATGATGTGGTGGATGATTTTGCAAAATTGAAAGCACGAAAGAAACCCCTTGCTTAAAGGTGCACTGTGTAAGATTTTTAGGTTATTTCCAGAATTCACCCATTCACTAATGTTAGGCTACCTGTTTTCATGAATACTTACCACCACCATAAAATTCTAAGTATCCATTATGACTTGGAGAATTGCACTTTTGCCATTTCTGGGAAGTGTCACCTGGATTGTGAAGATAGGATTGACTTTAGGCAGAAGCTTGGTGCTTTCTCTGGCAAACTGAACCTCAAGCTTCATTCTCTGCAGCTTTGCATTCTTGTGCAGACTTTCATCCACAAGGAACTTTTCAACTTCCCCACTATCGTGAAGGGGCCATCAAAAGATTTCAGTGTGTCCAGCATGTCTAGTCTCTTACTCTCCTTTCTTTGAGCCATCTCTTGTTTCTCATCTGCCCTACTCTCGAATTTTGCCTTCATGAATTTACTCCAGTTGAGTTCAACCTCCCTTTTTGCTTGTGCTGCTGCCTTGAAACCTCTGAAGCTCCTGGCTCTTCTGTAAAATTATTGACCTATTGACTGCGTTCAGTGTGCCCAACTTCTTCAGTTTGTAGTCCACCTTGCCACATTGTCTCTCCATCCCAATGTTGTGCACAGGGGTGCCATCAATGTTACTAGCCTGTTCACTGACAGGGTCCATTGGGAAGGTCTCCTCATCCATCCTCTGCCTGGCCAGGACAGTCTTCAGATGGGGCAGCATGAGATCTGTCAGCTGCTTCACTTCATCCAAGTATTCGGCAGCCACGTCTGACACTGAGTTCAGGACATGTCCAGTGCCTGTCCAGCCACTATAGCATTCTTGGAAATGGGCTATCTTGACCTGCATGCAGCCCTTGTACCATGAACTGGCCTACACCTTTCTTTGTGGTGCTCTCCGATGCATGTTATCATTTTACCTTTCTCCTTCTCCTCAAGCTTAACCACAAATAGATACAGACTTTGAGCCTCAATTTGCTGCACAGTTGCCGTTATGCCAATGTGTTTTCCTAAGATATTATTTTATTTTTAATGATAGAAGGGAGGAAAAGGGGGCAAAAATCATGTCCGATTTAGTTTTTTGGGTGGGTTGGGGGGTTTATTTCATGATAGCTACCAACTTCCAATACATAATATCTCTCAAATGACCCAATGCACCATCACTGAAGTGGGCGTAATCATTTTCAAAAATGTTTATTTTTAGGCCATTTATCCCCTCCCCCTGTGTCTGTGTGAAACCTGTGCTTGTCAGTGTCTGTGTGGTATACCTAATAGTGTGTGTGCAGTATGTGCACTCTTCTGTACAGTACAGTGTGCATGTCTGTTCACAGTATACAGTATTTCTTGCATAGTGCGTGCGTGTGTGTGCGCCCACACGCGCGGGGGGTTGAGGGGCCAAGACCATGTCAGGCCCAGGGGGCCAAAATTTCTTAATCCGCCCCTGGGCACCAGAATGTACTTTTGCAGTTCATAGGCATTTTATTGGTGACAATTTGATCATCCGTCACATTTTTTCACTTAATGATCATTCATTATGCTTGTGTAACAAACGTTATGAATACCGAGAAGGGAAGTTTGTTTCATATATTCAAACAATTCTATCACAAAAATACTGCATTGCAGTCAGCAAGAATTCTAACAGCACCATGAGTAGTACTGCATTCATGTCACATTGTTTAATTTACAGATCCAAGCAACAGGTGTCATGATTTAGCCAGGGATGTCTTTCTTTCCCCTATCAATCTTAGCAATGGTTTCAAAATGTTTCTTGAAATGTTAGCTTGTTTGCAAATAAATGTTTCATAGAATCAGGTAACTTATTTTATTGTAAAAAACAACAACATTGATTTTTACCCAAAATGATGGACGAACATAGTACTGGTGCACCAATGAACGCTGGGCCCTGGGTCGGCGTTCAGCTCAGTAGATAGCATGCTGGTCTCTCACACCAGTCACCAGGCTATGGCTGTTCTCATTCATCCAGGTCATTGTCATCTCAGGGCATTCAATCGTTTGCCATTGGACTGTTTGGTTTGTCTTGGAAGTCATTTCACCACTCACCCAAATAGGCTTCACCAGTACGCTTTATCTAGTCTAGATCAGACCAATCTAAGTTTATGTCTTAATGTGGCACTAACGTATAGAGCACTGCTGGATCATTTGTGTGAACAAGGCCCGCATCAAACCAAATAGCTGTTAAGCCTAACATTCTCAGTCACGGTTTAGTTACAGCTATCTGGGTTTTTAAATGGTGCCACAAGTAACCTTACATGTGCCACTCTACTTTTAAAGACTTTATCAATAACAATCTTGCACAGTCAGAAATAGAAGTATCTAATGTAAAGTTTTACTTGAGTTCAATGCATCTCTAAATGTTTTATCTTGTGATTGGCAACTGGAACATTGACAGGCACCTGGTTCAAATCAAACCATCTGGCTATTCAGCCTACCTTTCTCAGTTATGGTTTAGTTACGGTATATATTTGTATTCCCACAGCTATCTGGGTATTTAAATGGTACCATGAGTCAAAGTAACCTTTAAAAAAGCCTAATATCATTCAAATTTGTTATTTCCACATGGTAAATTTGTCACAGCTGAGTTTGTTTTATGGTGTAATAAGTAATAAGATAGTATGGAATATGCTAAGACTGAACTGAACTTTGTATTGTTATCTTGTAATCTTGTTTATGCTTTGGAACATATGAACAATGGTGGTAAATGTCACTTGGTCATTTATTTAGTTCATTCATAAAAAATCAAACTAAGGAATGAAATACAATAAATCAATCAACATAACATTAAAGTAGAATATAAATGAAAAGGAGTAAAAAGAAGTTAAAAACGTATATCTACCCCCTATTTTCACAAATACAATTGACTTTCAATGTTGGAGACTACAAAGCCACATTTTCATTTTACAAGATTTAAATCAATGATGAAGAAATAATTATACTCAGTCATATCTTTTCATCATCATGATTTTTACATGTTTTTTGAATACAGAAAGAGATTTACATTGTTTTATTCCACTGTCAAATTTGTTCCATAAACTAACACCTCTGATTGAAATACTTATTTCCATAATCTGTCATTTGTATTAGAAGTAAAATGTCAACTCTTTGTAATCAACATACTTTATGTGGAAGATAAAAGTTGACTTGCCTTACTGATTATTAATACCACATTTTCCATACTTTCATCATTATTAATAAAGGTTCAGTTCAGTTCAGTTGCAGTTTATTTCCAACATGCATACCATACCATGTAATGCGCCACATATTTTCAGTTGTTTCATTACAGCACGTCCGAAAAGGAGCAGGAAGAAGCTGAGCTTATTTAATCCTACCCCTTTTCATACCATAGCAATTGTATCCCATTTTCTTGTTCTCTGTAACAGAACAGTGAATAAATAAATAATATACCATAGTAAGTAAACAAATATTAAATACATAAATAATCTTTTTTCCAACATTCAAACTATTCTTACATTCATACTACATTCTGTCAGCATTTCAGTTCAACTTCAGCATTGGAGCATTTACACGCAATTCCTTCAGAAATTGCCTCTTCTAGTTTGTTTATAAGATACTGTGATTAATTGTGTCAAATGCTTTACTTAAATCCATAAACACTGCAGCCGCACATTTTTTGCTATCTATTGCATTGGTGATCTCTTCCGTTATCTCGATTAATGGCATTGATGTTGAGATGTTGGCTCTGTATCCATATTGATTGTCTGAGTTTTTATTCATGAATTGGTCTAATCTGTTGTTAAACAGTTTTTCAATGATTTTAGAAAATTGTGGAAGTAGAGAAACAGGTCTGTAGTTTGTAAACTGGTGTATGTCTCCAATCTTATAAATCGGTACGACTTTTGCTAATTTCATTTGATCTGGGAATTTGCCTGTTGGAAATGATATGTTGCTGATATATGTTAAAGGTTCTGAAATCTCTTCAATAACCTGCTTTATCGTTTCCATATCAATTCCGTTACAATCAGTTGAGGTATTGGATTTACCTTTCTTCACAATATTGATTATTTCCTCTTTGGTCCCTCCTTCGAGGAACATAGAGTTGGGGTTTCTGTCTATGATGTCATTCAAGTCCTCAACTGACTCGGGATCTGAAATCTTTTCCTCCAGATTTGGTCCAATGTTCACAAAGTACTTATTGAGGCTTTCAACTACTTTGTTCATATAGTAATTTTTTACATTTCCATCTGAGAAGTATTTAGGATAGTCACTTTTAGCACCATTTTAATCATGCTATTTAGGATGCCCCATGTTGCTCTCATATTGTTTTTGTTCCAGTCCAATAATTGACTGTAATATTATTTTCTACATGTTCGTAGTATGCCAGTTAGCTTGTTCTCATACATATTGTACTTGTTTTCTGCTTCTGTAGATTGTTTTTTATTATGTCTGAACAAGATCAAGCAAAGTTTAAGAACAGTCAGGGTCTCAGTCTCTTGAGTAGCTTACTTACAACATTCATGGTTTTAACGTTGTTTTTCTTAAAAATAACATTGTTTGCAAGCAGATGTTTCAAACAATCGAGTGATGTATTTTTATAAAGAAAAAAAGACATTGACTTGACACTCTAAATTAGCCAAAAACCAACAGAGCAATGCATTGTGGGTACACAGCGGAAGCCGTTTTAACTGCCCTGTTACATTCTGGGGGGAAAACATCACTTAAAACAGCAACGTATTTAGGTGCCTCCAAATACTTTGTTCTTCCAGCATCATTAGAAGTTGTGTCACCTGAACCTAAGTCAAGCAGCTATTTTATTCATGGTGGTATGGTTCAGTGTGGAAAGCAGTCAACGTGAAATTTGTGGATTTGCCCCAGGGCAGCGCCAAATTGCAGGAGGTGAATTTTTTTTTGATAACAACAACAATTGTTGGGTAATGCGCACTTATTTGTAACATTTTCTTTTAAAAAAAACAACAATCTAACCCAGGGGTCCCCAAAGTTTTTGACTCGGGGCCCACATTGGGTTAAAAAAATGTGGCCGTGGGCCAGGCTGTGTGTGTGTGTATATATATATATTCCTCACACACTAATTGATTAAAAAAGTGCGCACTTGCCGCCTGGTCGCCCGATGGTGTCACGTAATCGATAGGAAAATGCATTTTTAGACAATATGATTTGCCTGAGCGTCTAGGACAGGGGTCTGCAACCCGCGGCTCTGGAGCCGCATGCGGCTCTTTCATGCCTCCGCCGTGGCTCCCTTTGGCTTTGAAACCGAACGTCAACAAATAATGGTTACTTGATTTACTATATTTCATTTTATTTAGTTTATTTTAATTTAACAGTTGTTATTTCAGAGAGTTCTGAGATCTTGTCATTTGAAATTAAAACACATTTTAATATATTGTCAATGGAAATGTATGTCACAGCCCTTATGCGAATTCTCTTGCTGCCATGCAATTGTATTGTTTTTAGCGGTCAACCCCAAGCAATGGACGGATCAAAAAAGAGAAACATTTTATTTATTTATATTTTTATTAATTTTCTGTTTTTATTGATGATTAGGTAGTTGTTTTAAATTTTTAGTCAAATGAATATGCCGCAGTCGTATGCCTTCAGAACATTGGAATGAGTTGATTTTTATTTTTTTAATCATTAATAAGGGAAGGAACACTGTATTTTTTTCTAATGTTCAAAATAATTTGATGATAAGCTTCGTTATACCCAGAAATACATCAAATAAGTGTTTATTTTCATAAGTCCTATAGCACAAGTGTAAGGAAACTATACAGTAAGTGGTGTTATCGTCATTTTAGGAATCTAACAGAGTTTGCGGCTCTAGGTGGGTTTTATTTGGGGGGAAGTGGGCTCCATTGGCTCTTTGTATGCTGAAGGTTGCCGACCCCTGGTCTAGGAGACCCCAAGAGTAACAAGCGGTAGAAAATAGATTAGAAAGGACACTTTTTTTTTTTTAAACTTGAGACTTCCTGTGGGCCGGATTTTGGACGCTGGCGGGCCGTATTCGGACGTAGTTTGGGGACCCCTAAGCTAAACTTTACCGCTGCCTGGTATTTTTTTCTACACTTTTATTGTAATATTTTCAGAATGTGTTTGTTCTATTTTTGGCCAAAGTAAAACAGAAAACAATCTGAAGTTGTCCTCATTTTTCAGTTTCAATGCCATGATTTTAATAGTCCGGCCTGCGTGTTCACAGATTTATCCCTCCATGCGGCCCCTGAGCTAAAATGAGTTGGACACCCCTGATGTACGATATTACAGTATATGTAACAGCTGCAGCAAAAAAGGGCAGCATAAAATAGAGAGTAGATCCAGCAGAAAATAGACATTATAAACAAAGAGAGGTAGCTAACATAGAGGCGGTTGGACAAATAAATTTAAAAAACTTGAGGCTTACCACGGGCCGGATTTTGGACGCTGGCGGGCCGGATTCGGAGGAGGAGGAAATACGAGTTGAAAGCATACGTGCGTTAGCATCATGACTTTTCTTATATGAGCTAACAACAATAAGCGAGTGTTGCTCTTAATTCCTATTGAGGGACAGCAAGAGTAGTTTGCATACGATAACTAATATATTAGCTCAACTGGGGGAACTTCTTAGGTAAACAAAGTAAGTAAGCAAAATCTGTAAAGCAGAACATCCAGAAATTAAACTACTTTTATAGTAATCTATTGGCTCGTTTGGAAGCTATTATTTAAATGAAATAATGGAGGCTATTTGCGATGTGATGCAATAAGAACATATTTACAGGCACGTGGAGAGGCTGCTACAGAGGAGGAGGTGGCACTGTGTTAGTGTGTTCACCTGTCGTGAAGAAACATGTACGTTTTTCAGTTTTGGAATATGATTGCAGAGAAACTCCTTCCCATTATCTATGTTTTATTCATCAATAAATACAATTTGAATGTAGAAAAAGTACTTTAGAGTAAGAATGCATTCAGACATGACATTTGTGCCATTTTGTGTTTTACAGTACAGCAACTATTCAGACAGCAAGCAGCAGCAGCACATTTGCTGCTGAGAGACAGACTCAACATGTAGATCCAGGTGAGGGTTTGTTATTTGTAACAGACTGTAGTAACAATCCTTTTTCACTTCAAAAGTATACAACATATATTTTCAATGGTCCATCATCCATCCATCTTCTTCCGCTTATCCGAGGTCGGGTCGCGGGGGCAGCAGCTTAAGCAGGGAAGCCCAGACTTCCCTCTCCCCAGCCACTTCGTCCAGCTCCTCCCGGGGGATCCCGAGGCATTCCCAGGCCAGCCGGGAGACATAGTCTTCCCAACATGTCCTGGGTCTTCCCCGTGGCCTCCTACCGGTCGGACGTGCCCTAAACACCTCCCTAGGGAGGCGTTCGGGTGGCATCCTGACCAGATGCCCGAACCACCTCATCTGGCTCCTCTCGATGTGGAGGAGCAGCGGCTTTACTTTGAGCTACCCCCGGATGGCAGAGCTTCTCACCCTATCTCTAAGGGAGAGCCCCGCCACCCGGCGGAGGAAACTCATTTCGGCCGCTTGTACCCGTGATCTTGTCCTTTCGGTCATAACCCAAAGCTAGGTGAGGATGGGAACGTAGATCGACCGGTAAATTGAGAGCTTTGCCTTCCGGCTCTGCTCCTTCTTCACCACAACGGATCGATACAGCGTCCGCATTACTGAAGACGCCGCACCGATCCACCTGTCGATCTCACGATCCACTCTTCCCTCACTCGTGAACAAGACTCCGAGGTACTTGAACTCCTCCACTTGGGGCAGGGTCTCCTCCGCAACCCGGAGATGGCACTCCACCCTTTTCCGGGCGAGAACCATGGATTCGGACTTGGAGGTGCTGATTCTCATCCCAGTCGCTTCACACTCAGCTGCGAACCGATCCAGCGAGAGCTGAAGATCCTGGCCAGATGAAGCCATCAGGACCACATCATCTGCAAAAAGCAGAGACCTAATCCTGCAGCCACCAAACCAGATCCCCTCAACGCCTTGACTGCGCCTAGAAATTCTGTCCATAAAAGTTATGAACAGAATCGGTGACAAAGGGCAGCCTTGGCGGAGTCCAACTCTCACTGGAAACGTGTCCGACTTACTGCCGGCAATGCGGACCAAACTCTGGCACTGATCATACAGGGAGCGGACCGCCACAATCAGACAGTCCGATACCCCATACTCTCTGAGCACTCCCCACAGGACTTCCCGAGGGACACGGTCGAATGCCTTCTCCAAGTCCACAAAACACATGTAGACTGGTTGGGCAAACTCCCATGCACCCTCAAGGACCCTGCCGAGAGTATAGAGCTGGTCCACAGTTCCACGACCAGGACGAAAACCACACTGTTCCTCCTGAATCCGAGGTTCGACTATCCGGCGTAGCCTCCTCTCCAGCACACCTGAATAGACCTTACCGGGAAGGCTGAGGAGTGTGATCCCACGATAGTTAAAACACACCCTCCGGTTCCCCTTCTTAAAGAGAGGAACCACCACCCTGGTCTGTCAATCCAGAGGTACCGCCCCCGATGTCGACGCGATGCTGCAGAGTCTTGTCAACCAAGACAGCCCCACAGCATCCAGAGCCTTAAGGAACTCTGGGCGGATCTCATCCACCCCCGGGGCCTTGCCACCGAGGAGCTTTTTAACTACCTCAGCAACCTCAGCCCCAGAAATAGGAGAGCCCACCACAGATTCCCCAGGCACTACTTCCTCATAGGAAGACGTGTTGGTGGGATTGAGGAGGTCTTCGAAGTATTCCCTCCGCCGATCCACAACATCCGCAGTCGAGGTCAGCAGAACACCATCCTCACCATACACGGTGTTGATAGTGCACTGCTTCCCCTTCCTGAGGCGGCGGATGGTGGTCCAGAATCGCTTCGAAGCCGTCCGGAAGTCGTTTTCCATGGCTTCCCCGAACTCCTCCCATGTCCGAGTTTTTGCCTCAGCGACCGCCGATGCCGCACACCGCTTGGCCTGTCGGTACCTGTCCGCTGCCTCAGGAGTCCTATGAGCCAAAAGAACCCGATAGGACTCCTTCAGCTTGACGGCATCCCTCAACGCCGGTGTCCACCGACGGGTTCTAGGATTACCGCCACGACAGGCACCAACTACCTTGCGGCCACAGCTCCAATCAGCCGCCTCGACAACAGAGGTGCGGAACATGGTCCATTCGGACTCAATGTCCAGCACCTCCCTCGTGACATGTTCAAAGTTCTTCCGGAGGTGGGAATTGAAACTCTCTCTGACAGGAGACTCTGCCAGACGTTCCCAGCAAACCCTCACAATGCGTTTGGGCCTGCCAGGTCTGTCCGGCATCCTCCCCCACCATCGCAGCCAACTCACCACCAGGTGGTGATCGGTAGAAAGCTCCGCCCCTCTCTTCACCCGAGTGTCCAAAACATGAGGCCGCAAATCCGACGACACAACTACAAAGTCGATCATGGAACTGCGGCCTAGGGTGTCCTGGTGCCAAGTGCACATATGGACACTCTTACGTTTGAACATGGTGTTTGTTATGGACAATCTGTGACGGGCACAAAAGTCCAATAACAAAACACTGCTCGGGTTCAGATCCGGGCAGCCATTCTTCCCAATCACGCCTCTCCAGGTTTCACTGTCGCTGTCAACATGAGCATTGAAGTCCCCCAGTAGAACGAGGGAATCACCCGGGGGAGCACTCTCAAGTACTCCCTCGAGTGAATCCAAAAAGGGTGGGTACTCTGAGCTGCGGCTTGGCGCGTAAGCGCAAACCACAGTCAGGACCCGTTCCCCCACCCGAAGGCGGAGGGAAGCTACCCTGTCGTCCACCGGGTTGAACTCCAACATGCAGGCTCTGAGCCAGGGGGCAACAAGAATTGCCACCCCAGCCCGTCGCCTCTCACTGCCGGCAACGCCAGAGTAGAAGAGAGTCCAGCCCCTCTCGAGAGAACTGGTTCCAGAGCCCTTGCTGTGCGTCGAAGTGAGTCCGACCATGTCTAGTCGGAACTTCTCCACCTCGCGCACTAGCTCAGGCTCCTTCCCCCCCAGCGAGGTGACGTTCCACGTCCCAAGAGCTAGCTTCTGTAGCCGAGGATCGGACCGAGCTGGGCGGCAGCCGAAGGCAGGGCACATATTTTCAATGGTAATGCATGTAAATCAATATTAGACTATTTTTTGTCACAATGTCCTCTGAAATAGTTGTCTTACTTTGGCTGCATTAAAATTTATTTTATTACTAATAACATCATGCTGCTAGAGAAAATAATGGATATTAATCATGGATATTAGCTTGCATGCTCATAAACTAGCTTTCAGTGCTGTTATATGGACTTTTTCGCAATAGATAAGTATAGTTAGTATAACTATTACTGGAATAGGTATATTATGGGTTGCACCCTATCATTATATTATACTCATATACAGTATATTATATATACTTTGCTTGTATACTTTGACATATAATTACAGTATATCATGATATACAACAGGGCATAGTGAACACTCAAAACAAAGTCAAAATTTAAAATGTTGATCTTGTAATTGAATTAAAATCATATTTTTTAATAATACATCTACAGATATATTTCAAAGTTGTTCTGTGTGTTTAATTTTCCTACAGGATAACGACGCAGTAGCAGCAGACTCAATGTTACAATCCAACAACCTGAAGACACATCCTCAGCTTCAACAGATGCCTGTGAAAGCTGCCCCCATAGATCCTGTTAACTGGCCACACCATTTGACTGACACACTAAGAACTGAATTGCTTAGCCGAAGATCTTATGAGGTGAACTCAGACTTCATATTCCCTAAAAAAGATAATGGAAGAAGTTTCCATCACCACTACTTCCACAGACGTTTAGTGAACAGAGAGAAAATTAACAGAACGTGGCTCATGTATTCTCCTAATTTCCCCCAATGCTATGTGCACTACATTTGTAGGTGTAAAGCAGACCTGGGCATTGTGCGGCCCGCGGGCCGCATCCGGCCCTTTGTACGTCCCTGTCCGGCCCGCGTGAGGCCAATTATAAATTACAAAATAAATTTTAAAAAGCATCTATTTCGAGTGTGCAATACAACGGTGCTGCTTTTGTTTTGAAAAGCGTTATTTGTATTACTTCCGTGTGGACGTATGCTCGTGCGCGCAGCGGCAATCTCAAATTACAAAATAAATTTAAAAAAACATCTTTGTCGTGCGTGCAATACAACTGTGCTGCTTTTATTTTGAAAAGTGTTATTGTGCGTATGTCCTGTGAGGGAAGGCGCACAGCGACTAAAAAGAGAAAAGTTGATGACGAATGGCGTGTTTTCAACAAGACAAGTAAAGGTAAAGCTGTGTGCTTATTTGTGGTACACACGTTGCTGTGTTTAAAGAATATAGTGTAACGACCTGCTGAAGTAGATGTTGTCTTCTTGAGTTGCGTAAATGAGGAGTGAGGAGACGTGCGTGTGGAAGGAACGAGATATGTTGAGCTGTGTTAGTATAGCTTGCTCAATAAAAGTTTAAAAAGAGCGTCAGACTTGATGTGCACTTCTTCTGGACACTACAATTGGTGGCAGAAGTAAAACTTTGCGAATACTGCACTGTTTGTGTGCTACGTCATCGGGAGGTACGTGCCAAGTGAGGAGCTCGCCGCAAAGAGAGAGAGAGAGAGAGAGAGAGAGAGAGAGAGTGTTTACAGGTGCAGCCACGCTGCTTGCCACGGGGGGAATTCCGCCCTCAATGAAGACTCCCAGGTTTGATGGCAAGGCGAACTGGGAGGCATTTCATCCCACTTCTGACATCAATTGTAGCGTCCAGAAGAAGTGCACACCAAGTCTGATGCACTTTTTAAACTTTTATTGAGCATGCTATACTAACACAGCTCAACTTATCTCGTTCTTTCCAAAAGGAAAACCAATCCTCACTCCTCATTTCCGCAACAGCAACGCTTCCTCCTTCTTCGCCAATCACCTTACAGGCGTGCTACGTTCACAATGTTTTCTTATCTGGTTAAATAAAGGTTTTACAACAAAGAGGATGCAGGATAAAGTGACAGAAATTGAAATTTTTGTATTGTAATATACATCAGGAAGTGTTGTGTAAGAAAGTGTTAAAAATAAAACCATCAAAAGCCATCTGCTTTTGTATAAAGATAAGTTAGGTTAAATGAAAATATTATTATTATTATTATCTATCTTACGGTATATCAAAAATAATTTGAGCAAAATTTAATTGAAATATTGTCAGTGTGGCCCCCCAGCAGTGCTCAGGTTGCTCATGCGGCCCCCGGTAAAAATTAATTGCCCACCCCTGGTGTAAAGTCATTATTTCATTGTCAGATAAATTATTTAAATGGTTTATATTTTTTGTCTGTTGACATTTTTGTGTCTTTACATGTCAAATACATAATTACTGTGTAATGCTGGATATATACTTGTTGACACAATAGTAAAATATATCATTCATCAAATTCCACTTTGACGTGAGGCAGGTAAGTGTTGCGTCATTATCTTGTTGTTGAACTTGCATGTTAACTTTTTTTAAACCAATTTTGAGCCAAATACAAATGGCACTTGACACATACTAACTGTTATTATGCTAACTGTTTACGCTGTATACCTCAGAGTCATATAACTTGGTCCCTGACGCATTCTGCCGGTCGATGGTGGAGGATGTGTCAGTCGATCGCCAGCCAGGCATTAAAAAAATAGACCTAAAAATTGGCGATCATCAATCTTCACCAAGACGTCACTTTCGTCACTTGATTGACATTCACGGCACCCGAGGGTCTTGTGAGATGAAGCTGGCTGCTGCCAGCTCATTATTAAGAAAAAATGACCGACAGAAAGGCGAGAAACACTTTTTATTTCAACAGACTGCCGTACCTGCTGTCAAAACTCTAAAGACCGACTGCACAGTTCCTGTCTTCACAATAAAAGCCCTGCTTCATCCTGCCTGCGCTAACAAAATAAGAGTCTCAAAAAGTCAGCGTGCACAAGCTGGCAAGCTACAGAGTTTGCCACCTATGTATTTGTTATAAAGTGTATAAAGGAGTATGGAAGCTGGACAAATAAGATGCCAAAACCAACCACTTTTATGTATATATTGGACAGAAAGGAGGACTTTTTTTCCTCCTCCATTTGAAAATGCGGACGTTCTCAGCACTACAGTCTGACTCCTATCAATGCAAGTCATCAGAATCAGGTAATACACCAAATTATTTACTTTTCTTCATGAAAGAAATGACTCTATATGTGTTAAAGTTAAAGTCCCAACAATTGTTAAACACACACTGGGTGTGGTGAAATGTGTCCTCTGCATTTGACCCATCCCCATGGTCACCCACCAGGAGGTGAGGGGAGCAGTGAGCAGCAGCGTGCTCCATTCTCGGGAATCATTTAGTGATTTAACCCCCAGTTCCAACCCTTGATGCTGAGTGCCAAGCAGGGAGGCAATGGGTCCCATTTTTTGTAGTATCTGGAGTTTGAACTCGCGACCTCCCAGTCTCAGGGTGGACACTCTAACCGCAAGGCCACTGAGTTGGTGTTAAACTTGCTTGTATTATCATTAAACAAATGTTTTACTTTTTAACAAAAACGTCTCTTTCATAAATAAATAAATATAAATGAAATATATGAATGAGATAGATCCCTTCGACTTGGTCAATTGAAAAGTAGCTCGCCTGCAGAAAAAGTGTGGGCAGTTCAGTTCTTCTTCCGGCCTGCAAGTGTCGCTGCCACTTCACGTCTTGTCGCCAGGCAAGGAAACAGGAGTCAGTGAAGAAGACAATGCGGATGCTTTTGTGATTATGGTGTCAACAAAGAGACGACTACTTATGTCCTTTTTACGATTTTGAGATTTTTAGCGACGGCCGGCCTGTTTTTTTGGGGGGGACCCACGTGACCATGGTGAGTGAGTTTGGTGCTGGCGAAGTAGAAGAGAAAGATCTCGAAGCCGAAAACAGCCGTGCCGATGAACAATAATGACGTCAATGTTGGATTTGTATCTTCCTTATTCTTTCTTCATTCTTCTTCATTGTTTGTTTCCCTGCTACACGTGGGCGTGTTGTTTGTTTGTATTGATGTCATGAGCATTTGATCAGTCTTTTTTTTCTTTTTTTCTTTTCTTATATTTTGTTTTTGCATTTGCTAATTCTAGCTAGAGAGGCTAACGCTACACATGACGTCACGTCCTGTTTAGGTAGCTGGGACGTGCTCCTGTGAGTAGCAAGTCTAAACTACTGTTATTGTAGAAAACACGATCAAACAGAAGAATTTAGATAAATAATCACATTAAACGTGTATTAATATCACATGTTTTGACGTTGACAATAATGTAAACTGCATAGAAATCCATTGATAAACAAGCACGTTATGGTTTATTTTCAATATACATGCATAGCCTTTGATGTGAACTTGGCCCTCACCAAGATGGCCGCTACATAGGCACAATGTTTGCAATTAGGTGTGGAACGGTTTGTAAAAGTCATGATTCGGGTTTTATCATGATTTTGTGACACAGTTTTCGGTTCAGTTTGACGTACATTGTTGTTCTTTTTGACACCCCATAATACTTCCATCCATCCATTATCTACCGCTTGTCCCTTTCGGGGTCGCGGGGGGTGCTGGAGCCTATCTCAGCTGAATTTGGGTGGTAGGTGGGGGACACCCTGGACAAGTCGCCACCTCATCGCAGGGCTAACACAGATAGACAACATTCACACTCCCATTGACACACTAGAGCCAATTTAGTGTTGCCAATCAACTTATCCCCAGGTGCATGTCTTTGGAGGTGGGAGGAAGCCGGAGTACCCGGAGGGAACCCACGCAGTCACGGGGAGAACATGCGATCTCCACACAGAAAGATCCCAAGCACGGGATTGAACTCAGAACCTTCGTATTGTAAGGCACATGCACTAACCCCTGTGCCACCCCATAATACAATGCTTCTCAAATAGTGGGTGCCATTATTGTATGCATTTATTTTGACGTCCTCATTTTAACCAAAAAAATCAGCACAAATAACTTTATTAGTTTTTGTTTTTTTAAGTATTTTTTATATAATGTACTCCTGAGTTAATGTTGCATATCAATTTGAATTTGGTATTTACGATTAACTAAAATGTTTTAGTATCAAACAGTCCGGTAGCTCTCATCTATTCATTATTGGGCTTTTACAGTTCATTTTCAAGTTCATATGGATATCGACAAAGTACTTACTCACTGCAAACCAGTGACGTGCACTGAGATTTGAGGTTGGGGAGGCACTGACCCACTAGTCAGATTTACACACATACAGTATGATGCTAAGTCACTGACTCACAAGTCAGATTTACAAACATGACAGTATGATGCAATGGCACCGGCTCAAAAACACACAGTATGATGCTAGTATGATGCTAGAATAAGACATTTCAATACACTTAGCACACAATTAACACAGCACTGCAGAGCAGACACTAGACCAGGGGTCCCCAAACATTTTGACTTGGGGGCCGCATTGGGTTAAAACAATTTGGCCGAGGGCCCGGTTGTATGTATATATATATATATATATATATATATATATATATATATATATATATATATATATATATATATATATATACATATATATATATATATATATATATATATATATATATATATATATATATATATATATATATATATATATACACACAGTCGTGGTCAAAAGTTTACATACACTTGTAAAGAACATAATGTCATGGCTGTCTTGAGTTTCCAATACTTTCTACAACTCTTATTTTTTTGTGATAGAGTGATTGGAGCACATACTTGTTGGTCACAAAAACATTCATGAAGTTTGGTTATTTTATGAATTTAGTATGGGTCTACTAAAAATGTGACCAAATCTGCTGGGTCAAAAGTATACATACAGCAATGTTAATATTTGGTTACATGTCCCTTGGCAAGTTTCACTGCAATAAGGCGCTTTTGGTAGCCATCCACAAGCTTCTGGTTGAATTTTTGACCACTCCACTTGACAAAATTGGTGCAGTTCAGCTAAATTTGTTGGTTTTCTGACATGGACTTGTTTCTTCAGCATTGTCCACACGTTTAAGTCAGGACTTTGGGAAGGCCATTCTAAAACCTTAATTCTAGTCTGATTTAGCCATTCCTTTACCACTTTTGACATGTGTTTGGGGTCATTGTCCTGTTGGAACACCCAACTGCGCCCAAGACTCAACCTCCGGGCTGATGATTTTAGGTTGTCCTGAAGAATTTGGAGGTAATCCTCCTTTGTCATTGTCCCATTTACTGTCTGTAAAACACCAGTTCCATTGGCAGCAAAACAGGCCAAGAGCATAGTACTACCACCACCATGCTTGAAGGTAGGATGGTGTACCTGGGATTAGAGGCCTCACTTTTTCTCCTCCAAACATATTGCTGGGTATTGTGGCCAAACAGCTAAATTTTTGTTTCATCTGACATCACATGGACAAAAATAAGACCTTCTGGAGGAAAGTTCTGTGGTCGTTTTACCAATATCCATAGTGGAATCACTAGACTTTAAAGGCCTACTGAAACCCACTACTACCGACCACACAGTCTGATAGTTTATATATCAATGATGAAATCTTAACATTGCAACACATGCCAATACGGCCGGGTTAACTTATAAAGTGCAATTTTAAATTTCCCGGGAAACTTCCGGCTGAAAACGTCTAGGTATGATGACATTTGCGCGTGACGTCAAGGGTTGAAGCGGAAGTATTCGGACACATTGTATCCCAATACAAACAGCTCTGTTTTCATCGCAAAATTCCACAGTATTCTGGACATCTGTGTTGGTGAATCTTTTGCAATTTGTTCAATTAACAATGGAGACTGCAAAGAAGAAAGTTGTAGGTGGGAACGGTGTATTAGCGGCTGGCTACAGCAACACAACCAGGAGGACTTTGAGTTGCATAGCAGACGCGCTACCGTGACTACAGCTTTGGCTTCCAAACATTTGATCGCTTGCCCGTACGTGCGTGTCGCTATGTGCATGTCACGTACGTAACTTTGGGGAAATATATGTTTCTTGCCGACTCTGATGGCGGCCGGGGTGTCGTCGAAAGCTACTACGCCCGCCGCCGCCCGCGCAGCTGTCCTCACCTTGACTTCCTCCGTCTCCGGGCCGCCGACCGCATCGATGATCGGGTGAAGTCCTTCGTCGCGCTGTCGATCGCTGGAACGCAGGTGAGCATGGGTGTTGATGAGCAGATGAGGGCTGGCGTAGGTGGAGAGCAAATGTTTTTAGCATAGCTCTGTCGAGGTCCCGTAGCTAAGTTAGCTTCAATGGCGTCGTTAGCAACAGCATTGCTAGGCTTCGCCAGGCGGTACAGCATTAACCGTGTGGTTACAGGTCCAGAGTTTGGTAGTATTGTTGATCTTGTCTATCCTTCCAGTCAGGGGCTTATTTCGTCTGTTTCTATATGCAGTTAAGCACGATGCTATCACGTTAGCTCCGTAGCTAAAGTGCTTCGCCGATGTATTGTCGTGGAGATAAAAGTAACTGAATGTCTATTTCACGTTCTCGACTCTCATTTTCAAGAGGATATAGTATCCGAGGTGGTTTAAAATACAAATCTGTGATCCACAATAGAAAAAAGGGGGAGTGTGGATTCCAATGAGCCCTTGTACCTAAGGTACCGTCAGAGCGAAAAAAGATACGTCCTGCACTGCACTCTAATCCTTCACTCTCACGTTCCTCATCCACGAATCTATCATCCTGGCTCAAATTAATGGGGTAATCGTCGCTTTCTCGGTCCAAATCACTCTCGCTGCTGGCAGCCATCATTGAAAACAATGGGGAAATGTGAGGAGCCTTTCAACCTGCGACGTCACGTTAATTCCGGTACAGGCAAGGCTTTTTTTATCAGCGACCAAAAGTTGCGAACTTTATCGTCGATGTTCTCTACTAAATCCTTTCAGCAAAAATATGGCAATATCGCGAAATGATCAAGTATGACACAGAATGGATCTGCTATCCCCGTTTGAATAAATAAAATTAATTTCAGTAGGCCTTTAACTTAACCGCGGTAGGGGTGCCCCGATCCAATATTGATATTAGTCTGATATCAGTAAAGAAAAAATAGGGGACAATATCGTCATGTCTGATACAAGTCGTCATGCAGTGTGTTTACTTGTGCAAAGTTAGCATCTAAATGTCCTCCAATAAGCACACACTTTCTTCTATTTTAGTCGAGTCGTTTACAAAAGATGCACATGCTCGGCTATAGTCCAGTGACCGTTGTTGGGCCTAGAGGGCTGGCAAAAATATCGTTTTCAGCTGGAGTCTATTTGGGCCGACGCGGTACACAGTTGTAATACCCTTTTCCTCCACTTGTGGCAGTATTGACAAAATCAAATAAACAGAAGAAGTCTAAGGCTTAAGTCATAGAGAAGTTTGCTAAGCTCAAAAAATACGACTTAAGTGGTGAAGCTGTATTTTCGTTTTTCATAAAAAAAATGTATATGTAATTATTATTATTAATTGAATTAGGTTTTAATTTTTATTTCAGCACTGCATAATTGTATGTACATTTATTTTCCATCAGTTTTTATGGGTCCCTTCTTTTGCAGTATATTGTGATTGATTGTGATCAGCCTTACATAATCCTTGGTATTATTTTTTGTTATTAACACATGCGTTTATGTCATTTGACAAGGATTATCCTGTTAAACTGTAAGTAAGTTAGATATAATGATTGAGTATGTTCAAATCAAGATTTCTAATTCAGTGTTAATTTTTGAGTGGGCTCTGAGGTCAAAAAGGTCAAGAACCCCTGCTACTATGAGCTAGCGGATACACAACAGCTAAGCACACAATAGCACACAGGCTAGACTAATGTAATAATAATTGAACAATATTGCAGTCTAAAACAGCACATTTGTCAATATACAAAAGCTAAACATGGGAGCTACAGGCTACTAGGAGTTAGCAGCTACACAACAACTCAGCACACAATAGCAAAGAAGCTTAGTGAAACAACATCACAGACTAAAACACATTTGTCTACATAAACAAGTATCAAATAAGAATAGTTTCATGTTACTTACACATACAAAGTCTCCAAGGCAGAAGCGTATTAGAAAGTATCCAGTAACAGACGTGTCCGCATCATTCAACTTACTGCGTAATGACCTAAATTTATTGTGACCACTAGATCTTGCAAAAAAAAACTATTACCACTCCACTTCAACTTAAAAACAGTCCATTCCAGACGGTTAATAATAAATAGGTTAGTGTTTTTCATACCGACAATTGTTCTACTTTTGACTCGTTTCATAAGATCAAAGCTTTTCCAACATTCCACGTTACAAACTAATACAAGTATGTGTGACACCTGCTGATATCGTATCAGGTTAATGTCCGTATCGGCCAATCATCAAGGCTCCACATCATATATCGGAAGTGAAAAAGTAAACTAGTAACTGCAGTGAATTGTTTGTTGTCTTTGAGGCTGACGAGGCTTTGCATCGTTTCCCTGATGTCGATGACGAGGAGGAGGAAGAGGGGGAGGTTACCAAGGAAACGCCAAAGCGTCCTGTCTACTGCATATGCAGGAAGTCTGACATCAATTGTTTTATGATGTAATACCCCCGAACTGCACTACATCCACGCTGTGCCCTTTGTGCACTCTGTCATACTGTTGTCGTCCAATCAGAGGCTGCGATGGCTGCGCAGAGTGGTTCCATGGCAACTGCGTGGGCGTGTCAGAGAAGGCAGCCAAAGCCATCAGAGTTTGGTTCTGTCCGTCCTGCCGAGGTCGCTCGTCTTTTTGGTGAACAAAACACTTTACGTCACCGCTAGCAGGTTAGCGCTTAGCGTCCTCTCCTCGTCTTTAGAGATTGACCCCTCTCTAGAGGTGAAGTATCGCCAGAAGAAGACAAAGGAGGCAGAGGAAGACGGGGAGGAATGGGAGGAGGACGGCAGCTCCACCCCCCAGGCCAAGATGGACAGGAGGCGGGGCTCGCAGCAGGTAACCTGGCAACCAGGAATTTGTTGGCTTGCACAAACAAACCTGCTGCGAGACAACCGTTGGCTTTGTCCCTCTGCTTCCTGTCCCGCAGCAAATCAAGCGCTCAGCTCGCATGTGTGGCGAGTGCAACGCCTGCTTGAGGACGCGCGACTGTGCCACCTGTGACTTCTGCAAAGACATGAAGAAGTTCGGAGGCCCTAACAAAATACGACAAAAGTGTCGCCTCAGGCAGTGTGAGGTGCGCGCACGGGTGAGTGACCGCAACGCACACACAGCCTCGAGCACACCTTCAGGCGTGTAAACATGTATCTAGCACGTGTGTAGTAGACATGTTCACACCTGTAGCATGCATGTAGCAGACATGATCACGCCTGTAGCATGCATGTAGCAGACATGATCACACCTGTAGCATGCATGTAGCAGACATGTTCACACCTGTAGCATGCATGTAGCAGACATGTTCACACCTGTAGCATGCATGTAGCAGACATGTTCACACCTGTAGCATGCATGTAGCAGACATGATCACTCCTGTAGCACGTGTAGTAGACATGTCCACAGCTGTAGCACACATGAGCATGTGTAGCAGACATGTTCACACCAGTAGCATGTGTAACAGACATGTTCACACCTGTAACATGCATGGAGCAGGCATGATCACACCTGTAGCACGTGTAGTAGACATGTCCACAGCTGTAGCACACATGAGCATGTGTAGCAGACATGTTCACACCTGTAGCACACATGGACAAGTGTAGTAGACATGTTCATACCTGCAATTTGTGTAGCAGACATGTTCACACCTGTAGCATGTGTAGCAAACATGTCCACACCTGTAGCACACGTGAGCATGTGTAGCAAACATGTCCACATCTGTAGCACACATGAGCATGTGTAGCAGACATATTCACACCTGTAACATGCATGTAGCAGACATGATCACACCTGTAGAACACATGAGCATGTGTAGCAGACATGTTCACACTTGTAAAATGCATCTAGCAGACATGTTTGCACCTCTAACATGCATCTAGCAGACATGGTCACACCTGTAACATGCATGTAGCAGACATGATACATCTTTAGCATGTCTAGCAGACATGTTCACACCTGTAGCATGTGTAGCAGACATGCTCACACTTGTAACATGCATGTAGTAGACATGTTCACACCTGAAGCTCGTATGTTCACACCTGTAGCATGTGTAGTAGATATGTTTACACCTGTAGCATCCATGTAGTAGACATTTTCACACCTGTAGCTTGTACGTTCACACTTGTAGCATGTGTAGCAGACATAATCACACCTGTAACATGTGTAGCAGACATAATCACACCTGTAGCATGTGTAGCAGACATTAACACATGTGTAGCAGACATATTCAGACCTGTAGCATGCATGTAGCAGACATGTTCACACCTGAAGCGTGTGCATTCACACCTGTGGCATGTGTAGCAGACATTTTTACACCTGTAGCATGTGTAACAGACATAGTCACACCTGTAGCATGCCTGTAATAGACACCTTCACACCTGAAGCTTGTATATTCACACCTGTGACATATGTAGCAGATATGTTCACACCTACAGCATGCATGTAGTTGACATGTTCACACCTGAAGCTTGTGTAGTAGACATGGACACACATGTAGCATGTGTAACAGACATATTTACACTTGTACCATGCATGTAGTAGACATGTTCACACCTGAAGCTTATGTAGTAGACATGTACACAACTGTTGAATTGTAGCACACAATCACACCTGTAGCATGCATGTAGTAGACATGTTTACACCTGTAGCATGTGTAACATAAATATTCACACCTGTAGCATGCATGTAATAGACATGTTCACACCTGTAGCATGTTTAGCCGACATGTTTACACCTGTAGTTTTCATGTTCACACCTGTGGCAGACATGTTTACACCTCTAGCATGCGTGTGTAACACTTGTTGACGCCTGTAGCATGCATGTACAACACACCTGCTGACACCTGTTGCAGACATGTTGACGTCTGTAGCTGACATGTTGACACCTGTGGCAGACATGTTTACATCTGTAGCATGCGTGTGTAACACCTGTTGACGCCTGTAGAATGCATGTACAACACACCTGTTGACGCCTGTAACAGACATGTCGACGCCTGTAACAGACATGTTGACGCCTGTAGCAGACATATCAACGCCTGTGACACAGTTAATTTAATTTAATTTATTTAGCCTTTATTTAACCAGGTAAAATCCCATTGTGATCAAAGATCTCTTTTCCAAGGGAGACCTGGCCAAGAGGGCAGCAGCAAGGTCACATTAAAAACAGTAAACAACACATAAAACATAAAATTTACAACATTAAAACTTGCTTACATAACACATGTGCATACAGACAAGGTAGACTGCAATCCTTTCACAGAAGCTTTAAGCCTGTAGCAGACATGTTGTTGCCTGTAGCTGACATGTTGACGCCTGTAGCAGACATGTTGACGCCTGTAGCTGACATGTTGTTGCCTGTAACTTACATGTGGTTGCCTGTAGCAGACATGTTGACGCCTGTAGCAGACACGTTGACGCCTGTAGCAGACATGTTGACACCTGTAGCAGACACGCTGACGCCTGTAGCAGACACGCTGACGCCTGTAGCAGACACACTGACGCCTGTAGCAGACACACTGACGCCTGTAGCAGACACGTTGACGCCTGTTGCAGACATGTTGACGGCTGTAGCAGACATGTTGTTGCCTGTAGCTGACATGTAGCTGACGCGTTGACGCCTGAAGCAGACAAGTTGACGCCTGTTGCTGACACGTTGACGCCTGTAGCTGACCTGTTGACGCCTTTAACAGACACGTTGACGGCTGTGACACGGTTAATTTAATTTATTTTATTTAGCCTTTATTTAACCCGGTAAAATCCCATTGTGATCAAAGATCTCTTTTCCAAGGGAGACCTGGCCAAGAGGTCAGCAGCCAGGTTACATTAAAAACAGTAAACAACACATAAAACATAAAATTTACAACATTAAAACTTGCTCACATAACACATGTGCATACAAACAAGGTAGACTGCAATCCTTTCACAGAAGCTTTAAGCCTGTAGCAGACATGTTGACGCCTGAAGCAGACATGTTGACGCCTGTAGCTAACATGTTGTTGCCTGTAGCTGACATGTCGTTGCATGTAGCTGACATGTTGTTGCCTGTAGCTGACATGTTGTTGCCTGTAGCAGACATGTTGACGCCTGAAGCAGACATGCTGACGTCTGTAGCAGACATGCTGACGTCTGTAATAGACATGTGGACGCCTTTAGCTGACATGTGGACGCCTGTAGAAGACATGTGGACGCCTGTAGCAGACATGTCGACGCCTGTAGCAGACATGTCGACGCCTGTATCTGACATATCGACGCCTGTATCTGACATGTCGACGCCTGTATCTGACATGTCGGGGCCTGTAGTAGACATGTCGACGCCTGTAGCTGACATTTTGATGCCTGTAGCAGACATGTGGACGCGTGTAGCTGACATGTGGACGCCTTTAGCTGACATGTGGATGCCTGTAGCAGACATGTCGACGCCTGTATCTGACATGTCGACGCCTGTATCTGACATGTCGGCGCCTGTAGCAGACATGTCGACGCCTGTAGCTGACATGTCGACGCCTGTAGCTGACATGTTGACGCCTGTAGCTGACATGTTGACGCCTGTAGCTGACATGTTGAGGCCTGTAGCTGACATGTTGACGCCTGTAGCAGACATGTTGACACCTGTAGCAGACATGTTGACGCCTGTAGCAGACATGTTGACGCCTGTAGCAGACATGTTGAAGCCTGTAGCTGACATGTTAACGCCTGTAGCTGACTTGTTGACGCCTGTAGCTGACATGTGGACGCCTGTAGCAGACATGTCGACGCCTGTATCTGACATGTCGACGCCTGTATCTGACATGTCGGCGCCTGTAGCTGACATGTCGACGCCTGTAGCAGACATGTCGACGCTTGTAGCAGACATGTCGACGCCTGTAGCTGACATGTCGACGCCTGTAGCAGACACGTTGAAGCCTGTAGCTGACCTGTTGACGCCTGTAGCTGACTTGTTGATGCCTGTAGCTGACATGGCGACGCCTGCAGCAGACATGCTGACGTCTGTAGCAGACATGCTGACGTCTGTAGCAGATATGGTGACGTCTGTAGCAGACATGCTGACGTCTGTAGCTGACATGTTGACGCATGTAGTAGACATGTTGACGCCTGTTGCTGACATGTTAACGCCTGTAGCTGACATGTAGAGGCCTGTCGCAGACATGTGGACGCCTGTAGCTGACATGTGGACGCCTGTATCTGACATGTGGACGCCTGTATCTGACATGTCGACGCCTGTAGCTGACATGTCGGCGCCTGTAGTAGACATGTCGACGATTGTAGCAGACATATCGACGCCTGTAGCTGACATGTCGACGCCTGTAGCTGACATGGCGACGCCTGTAGCAGACATGCTGATGTCTGTAGTAGATATGCTGACGTCTGTAGCAGACATGCTGACGTCTGTAGCTGACATGTTGACGCATGTAGCAGACATGTTGACGCCTGTTGCTGACATGTAGAGGCCTGTAGCAGACATGTCGATGCCTGTCGCAGACATGTCGGCGCCTGTAGCAGACATGTCGACGCCTGTAGCTGACACGTTGACGCCTGTAGCAGACATGTCGACGCCTGTAGCTGACACGTTGACGTCTGTAGCTGACGCATGTAGCTGACACGCTGACGCCTGTAGCTGACGCCTGTAGCTGACACGTTGATGCCTGTAGCTGACGCCTGTAGCTGACACGCTGACGCCTGTAGCTGACATGTTGACGCCTGTAGCTGACATGTGGACGCCTGTAGCTGACATGTCGACGCCTGTATCTGAAATGTCGACACCTGGAGTAGACATTTCGACGCCTGTAGCAGACATGTCGACGCCTGTAGCAGACATGTCGACGCCTGTAGCAGACATGTTGACGCCTGTAGCAGACATGTTGACGCCTGTAGCAGACATGTTGACGCCTGTAGCTGACATGTCGACGCCTGTAGCTGACATGTCGACGCCTGTAGCAGACATGCTGACGTCTGTAGCAGACATGTTGACGCCTGTAGCTGACATGTTGACGCCTGTAGCTGACATGTAGACGCCTGTAGCTGACATGTAGACCCCTGTAGCAGACATGTCGACGCCTGTCGCAGACATGTCGGCGCCTGTAGGGAACATGTCGACGCCTGTAGCTGACACGCTGACGCTTGTAGCTGACACGCTGACGCCTGTAACTGACACTTTGACGCCTGTAGCAGACATGTCGACGCCTGTAGCGGACATGTCGACGCCTGTAGCGGACACGCTGACGCCTGTAGCTGACACGCTGACGCCTGTAGCGGACACGCTGACGCCTGTAGCTGACACGCTGACGCCTGTAGCTGACACGCTGACGCCTGTAACTGACACTTTGACGCCTGTAGCTGACATGTGGATGCCTGTAGCTGACATGTGGACGCCTGTAGCAGACATGTCGACGCCTGTAGCTGAGATGTCGACGCCTGTAGCTAACATGTTGTTGCCTGTAGCTGACATGTCGTTGCATGTAGCTGACATGTTGTTGCCTGTAGCTGACATGTTGTTGCCTGTAGCAGACATGTTGACGCCTGAAGCAGACATGCTGACGTCTGTAGCAGACATGCTGACGTCTGTAATAGACATGTGGACGCCTTTAGCTGACATGTGGACGCCTGTAGAAGACATGTGGACGCCTGTAGCAGACATGTCGACGCCTGTAGCAGACATGTCGACGCCTGTATCTGACATATCGACGCCTGTATCTGACATGTCGACGCCTGTATCTGACATGTCGGGGCCTGTAGTAGACATGTCGACGCCTGTAGCTGACATTTTGATGCCTGTAGCAGACATGTGGACGCGTGTAGCTGACATGTGGACGCCTTTAGCTGACATGTGGATGCCTGTAGCAGACATGTCGACGCCTGTATCTGACATGTCGACGCCTGTATCTGACATGTCGGCGCCTGTAGCAGACATGTCGACGCCTGTAGCTGACATGTCGACGCCTGTAGCTGACATGTTGACGCCTGTAGCTGACATGTTGACGCCTGTAGCTGACATGTTGAGGCCTGTAGCTGACATGTTGACGCCTGTAGCAGACATGTTGACACCTGTAGCAGACATGTTGACGCCTGTAGCAGACATGTTGACGCCTGTAGCAGACATGTTGAAGCCTGTAGCTGACATGTTAACGCCTGTAGCTGACTTGTTGACGCCTGTAGCTGACATGTGGACGCCTGTAGCAGACATGTCGACGCCTGTATCTGACATGTCGACGCCTGTATCTGACATGTCGGCGCCTGTAGCTGACATGTCGACGCCTGTAGCAGACATGTCGACGCTTGTAGCAGACATGTCGACGCCTGTAGCTGACATGTCGACGCCTGTAGCAGACACGTTGAAGCCTGTAGCTGACCTGTTGACGCCTGTAGCTGACTTGTTGATGCCTGTAGCTGACATGGCGACGCCTGCAGCAGACATGCTGACGTCTGTAGCAGACATGCTGACGTCTGTAGCAGATATGGTGACGTCTGTAGCAGACATGCTGACGTCTGTAGCTGACATGTTGACGCATGTAGTAGACATGTTGACGCCTGTTGCTGACATGTTAACGCCTGTAGCTGACATGTAGAGGCCTGTCGCAGACATGTGGACGCCTGTAGCTGACATGTGGACGCCTGTATCTGACATGTGGACGCCTGTATCTGACATGTCGACGCCTGTAGCTGACATGTCGGCGCCTGTAGTAGACATGTCGACGATTGTAGCAGACATATCGACGCCTGTAGCTGACATGTCGACGCCTGTAGCTGACATGGCGACGCCTGTAGCAGACATGCTGATGTCTGTAGTAGATATGCTGACGTCTGTAGCAGACATGCTGACGTCTGTAGCTGACATGTTGACGCATGTAGCAGACATGTTGACGCCTGTTGCTGACATGTAGAGGCCTGTAGCAGACATGTCGATGCCTGTCGCAGACATGTCGGCGCCTGTAGCAGACATGTCGACGCCTGTAGCTGACACGTTGACGCCTGTAGCAGACATGTCGACGCCTGTAGCTGACACGTTGACGTCTGTAGCTGACGCATGTAGCTGACACGCTGACGCCTGTAGCTGACGCCTGTAGCTGACACGTTGATGCCTGTAGCTGACGCCTGTAGCTGACACGCTGACGCCTGTAGCTGACATGTTGACGCCTGTAGCTGACATGTGGACGCCTGTAGCTGACATGTCGACGCCTGTATCTGAAATGTCGACACCTGGAGTAGACATTTCGACGCCTGTAGCAGACATGTCGACGCCTGTAGCAGACATGTCGACGCCTGTAGCAGACATGTTGACGCCTGTAGCAGACATGTTGACGCCTGTAGCAGACATGTTGACGCCTGTAGCTGACATGTCGACGCCTGTAGCTGACATGTCGACGCCTGTAGCAGACATGCTGACGTCTGTAGCAGACATGTTGACGCCTGTAGCTGACATGTTGACGCCTGTAGCTGACATGTAGACGCCTGTAGCTGACATGTAGACCCCTGTAGCAGACATGTCGACGCCTGTCGCAGACATGTCGGCGCCTGTAGGGAACATGTCGACGCCTGTAGCTGACACGCTGACGCTTGTAGCTGACACGCTGACGCCTGTAACTGACACTTTGACGCCTGTAGCAGACATGTCGACGCCTGTAGCGGACATGTCGACGCCTGTAGCGGACACGCTGACGCCTGTAGCTGACACGCTGACGCCTGTAGCTGACACGCTGACGCCTGTAACTGACACTTTGACGCCTGTAGCAGACATGTGGACGCCTGTAGCTGACATGTGGATGCCTGTAGCTGACATGTGGACGCCTGTAGCAGACATGTCGACGCCTGTAGCTGAGATGTCGACGCCTGTAGCTAAGATGTCGACGCCTGTAGCTGACATGACGGCGCCTGTAGCTGACATGACCGCGCCTGTAGCTGACATGACCGCGCCTGTAGCTGACATGACCGCGCCTGTAGCAGACATGTTGAGGCCTGTAGCAGACATGTCGACGCCTGTAGCTGACATGTTGACGCCTGTAGCTGACATGTCGACGCCTGTAGCAGACAAGTCAACGCCTGTAGCTGACATGACCGCGCCTGTAGCAGACATGTTGAGGCCTGTAGCAGACATGTCGACGCCTGTAGCTGACATGTTGACGCCTGTAGCTGACATGTCGACGCCTGTAGCAGACATTTCGACGCCTGTAGCTGACATGTTTCATTCATGTCCACACATGTTTCCGCCTGTAGCACATGAGGTTGTGTAAGAAGTTGGACGTTGGCACTGTGGAGCAGAAGATGCTTCGGGTGAAAGAAGTGGAGGAGGCGAGAGCGAGCGGCGTGAAGGGGCGGGGCCTCCACAGAAAAAGTCACATGACCGAGGAGGAGGAGGAGGAGGAGGAGGAGGAAGAGGAGGCCTTCAGTGAAAGTGAGCTGGAGCTCTACAAGCAGTACAAAGCTGCTGGATTCAGAGACATGGTTAGTAGCAAGTGGGCGGAGCCAGTGGGTTGTGAGAGGCGGGACTTCCTGTCATGTGTCTTGCTGTCACAGGTGTGGCACAGCGAGGAGGAGGAGGAGGAGGAACCCGACACCTTAAGGAAAAAGGCGGTGAAGGTGAAGCACGTGAAGAGACGCGAGAAGAAGCCTGAGAAGAAGGTGAGCTGGTCCTCGTAGACCGCCATCACGCCACTGACGCTGTCGCCGTCTGGCAGAAGTCTGTGTCCGCTCCCAAGGTGGAGGTGCGGCGTCACAAGGTCAAGCAGCGGCACAAGGAGCGCGTGCGGCACAGCGAAAGAGGCGGAGAGGGTGGAGCCAAGGAGCCGGGCGGGACCCTGCGCCAGTGCCTCGGTCCGGGCTGCGTCCAAGCGGCCCGGAACAACTCCAAGTACTGCACCGACGACTGTGGCATGAAGCTCGCCGCCAAGTCAGTGGCACGCATGCACCATCATCCTTCCCGCCACGTCACATGACCATGGCCATGTTTGCGTGTCCGCAGTCGCATCTACGAGATCGTGCCTCAGAGGATCCAGCAGTGGCAGCAGAGTCCCTGCGTGGCGGAGGAAATGGGGCGGAGACAGCTGGAGCGAATCAGGAAGGAGCAGCAGGCGGCCAGGCTCCGCCTCACGCTGATGGAGAAGCGCTTCCACGAGCTGGAAGGCATCATCGCCAACTCCAAGGTGCACCAGGTGCTGCACGACGAGGAGGTGAGGACGTGCGCTTACGCAGGAAGTCAGGCCGCCTTTCAAAGTAAAAGCGTGCGCGTGTGTGTTGGCGCAGGTGAACGAAGGCGAGGGCGACGACACCGACTTTCAAATCTTCTGCGTGTCCTGCAGTCACCCTGTCAACCCCAAGGTGGCGCTGAGACACATGGAGAGGTGCTACGCCAAGGTCAGTCTCCACGCCCTCCATGTTGGCTTTCAGGTGACCTCTGCTGACCTTTGACCCTACAGTACGAGAGCCAGACCTCCTTTGGATCCATGTACCCCACACGCATCGAAGGGTAGGACACCCATCTCTCCGCCTGTCTCTGCGACTGTCCCTCACAGTCTGTCCCTTACAGTCTGTCCATCACAGTCTGTCCCTCACAGTCTGTCCCTCACAGTCTGTCCCTTTTAGCCTGTCCCTCACAGTCTGTCCCTTACAGTCTGTCCCTCACAGTCTGTCCATCACAGTCTGTCCCTTACAGTCTGTCCCTTACAGTCTGTCCCTCACAGTCTGTCCCTCACAGTCTGTCCCTTTTAGTCTGTCCCTCACAGTCTGTCCCTCACAGTCTGTCCCTCAAAGTCAGTCCCTCACAGTCTGTCCCTTACAGTCTGTCCCTTTTAGTCTGTCCCTCACAGTCTGTCCCTTTTAGTCTGTCCCTCACAGTCTGTCCCTTACAGTCTGTCCTTCACAATCTGTCCCTCACAGTCTGTCCCTTACAGTGTGTCCCTCACAGTCTGTCACTTACAGTCTGTCCCTTCCAGTGTGTCCCTCACAGTCTGTCCCTCACAGTGTGACCCTTAAAGTGTGTCCCTCACAGTCTGTCCCTCACAGTCTGTCCCTTACAGTCTGTCCCTTCCAGTGTGTCCCTCACAGTCCGTCCCTCACAGTCTGTCCCTCACAGTCTGTCCCTTACAGTCTGTCCCTTCCAGTGTGTCCCTCACAGTCCGTCGCTCACAGTCTGTCCCTCACAGTCTGTCCTGTCCGCCTTGCAGAGCCACCCGCTTGTTCTGCGACGTCTACAACCCTCACAGCAAAACCTACTGCAAGCGCCTGCAGGTCTTATGTCCGGAACATTCCAGAGATCCAAAGGTTTGACCCGCCTTTTGCCCTAGTGCTAATGCTAACGCTAGTGCTGTCGATGTCAAATCTCAACAATGCTAGTAGTCTTGTGCATATGTCAACAATGCTAATATAACAACAATGCTACTAGTGTTGTCAATGACATGTCAACAATGCTAATATGTCAACAATGCTACTAGCGTTGTCCATGACATGTCAACAATGCTAATATGTCAACAATGCTACTAGCGTTGTCCATGACATGTCAACAATGCTAATATGTCAACAATGCTACTAGCGTTGTCCATGACATGTCAACAATGCTAATATGTCAACATTGCTACTAGCGTTGTTCATGACATGTCAACAATGCTAATATGTCAACAATGCTACTAGCGTTGTCCATGAAATGTCAACAATGCTACTAGTGTCGTCAATGACATGTCAACAATGCTAATATGTCAACAATGCTACTAGTGTTGTCCGTGACATGTCAACAATGCTAATATGTCAACAATGCTACTAGTGTTGTCAATGATATGTCAACAATGCTAACATGTCAACAATGCTAATTTGTCAACAATGCTACTAGCGTTGTCAACATGTTAACAATGCTAATATGTCAACAATGCTACTAGCGTTGTTTATGACATGTCAACAATGCTAATATGTCAACAATGCTACTAGCGTTGTCCATGACATGTCAACAATGCTAATATGTCAACATTGCTACTAGCGTTGTCCATGACATGTCAACAATGCTAATATGTCAACAATGCTACTAGCGTTGTCCATGAAATGTCAACAATGCTAATATGTCAACAATGCTACTAGTGTTGTCAATGACATGTCAACAATGCTAATATGTCAACAATGCTACTAGTGTTGTCCATGACATGTCAACAATGCTAATATGTCAACAATGCTACTAGTGTTGTCAATGATATGTCAACAATGCTAACATGTCAACAATGCTAATATGTCAACAATGCTACTAGCGTTGTCCACGATATGTCAACAATGCTAATATGTCAATGCTAATGGCTTTGTCCACAACTTCTCAACAATGCTAGTATGTCATCAATGCTAATATGTAAACAATGCTAATATGTCAACAATGCTAACATGTCAACAATGCTATTAGCGGTGTCCTTGACATGTCAACAATGCTACGAGCGTTGTCAACATGTCAACAATGCTAACATGTCAACAATGCTACTCGCGTTGTCAACATGTTAACAATGCTAATATGTCAACAATCCTTATATGCCAACAGTGCTAATTTGTCAACAATGCTACTAGCGTTGTCAACATGTTAACAATGCTAATATGTCAACAATGCTACTAGCGTTGTCCATGACATGTCAACATTGCTAATATGTCAACAATGCTACTAGCGTTGTCCATGACATGTCAACAATGCTAATATGTCAACAATGCTACTGGTGTTGTCAATGACATGTCAACAATGCTAACATGACAACAATGCTAACATGACAACAATGCTGATACGTCAACAATGCTACTAGCGTTGTCCACGACATGTCAACAATGCTAATATGTCAATGCTAATGGCTTTGTCCACAACTTCTCAACAATGCTAATATGTCATCAATGCTAATATGTCATCAATGCTAATATGTCAACAATGCTAATATGTCAACAATGCTACTAGTGTTGTCAATGACATGTCAACAATACTATTAGTGTTGTCCACGACATGTCAACAATGCTACTAACGTTAACAATGCTAATATGTCAACAATCCTAATATGCCAACAATGCTAATATGTCAACAATGATACTAGCATTTTCAGCATGTTAACAATGCTAATATGTCAACAATGCTACTAGCGTTGTCCATGACATGACAACAATCCTAATATGTCAACAATGCTAATATGTCAACAATCCTAATATGTCAATGCTAATGGATTTGTCCACAACTTCTCAACAATGCTAATATGTCATCAATGCTAATATGTCATCAATGCTAATATGTCAACAATGCTACTAGCGTTGTCAACATGTTAACAATGCTAATATGTCATCAATGCTACTAGCGTTGTCCATGACATGACAACAATCCTAATATGTCAACAATGCTAATATGTCAACAATGCTAATATGTCAACAATCCTAATATGTCAATGCTAATGGCTTTATCCACAACTTCGCAACAATGCCGCAACAATGCTAATATGTCATCAATGCTAATATGTCATCAAAGCTAATATGTCAACAATGCTACTAGCGTTGTCAACATGTTAACAATGCTAATATGTCAACAATGCTACTAGCGTTGTCCATGACATGACAACAATCCTAATATGTCAACAATGCTAATATGTCAACAATCCTAATATGTCTATGCTAATGGCTTTGTCCACAACTTCTCAACAATGCTAATATGTCATCAATGCTAATATGTCATCAAAGCTAATATGCCAACAACGCTAACATGTCAACAATGCTACTAGCGTTGTCAACATGTCAACAATGCTAATATGTCAACAATGCTACTAGTGTTGTCAACATGTTAACAATACTAATATGTCCATGACATGACAACAATCCTAATATGTCAACAATGCTAATATGTCAACAATGCTACTAGTGTTGTCAACATGTTAACAATGCTACTAGCGTTGTTCATGACATGACAACAATGCTAATATGTCAACAATGCTACTAGCGTTGTCAACATGTTAACAATGCTACTAGCGTTGTTCATGACATGACAACAATCTTAATTTGTCAACAATGCTAATATGTCAACAATGCTAATATGTCAACAATCCTAATATGTCAATGCTAATGGCTTTGTCCACAACTTCTCAACAATGCTAATATGCCAACAATGCTAACATGTCAACAATGCTACTAGCGTTGTCAACATGTCAACAATGCTACTAGCGTTGTCAACATGTTAACAATGCTAATATGTCCATGACATGACAACAATCCTAATATGTCAACAATGCTAATATGTCAACAATGCTACTAGTGTTGTCAACATGATAACAATGCTACTAGCGTTGTCAACATGTTAACAATGCTACTAGCGTTGTTCATGACATGACAACAATGCTAATATGTCAACAATGCTAACCTGTCAACAATGCTACTAGTGTTGTCAACATGATAACAATGCTACTAGCGTTGTCAACATGTTAACAATGCTACTAGTGTTGTTCATGACATGTCAACAATGCTAATATGTCAACAATGCTAACATGGCATCAATGCTAATAGTGTTGTTCCAATGCTAAGGTTGATGTAGAAAGATGTCCTGCAGGTGGCAGCAGACGAGGTGTGCGGCTGTCCTCTGGTCAAAGATGTCTTCCAGCCCACAGGAGAGTTCTGTCGCATCTCCAAGAGGAAGTGTAACAAACATTACTGCTGGGAGAAACTACGCCGCGCTGAGGTCGACCTGGAGAGAGTCCGAGTGGTACTGCAGGTTTTTTAAACACTGTCTTGACGGTGGGACCCAATGACGCCAACAAGTGTGTGTGTGTGTGTGTGTGTGTGTGTGTGTGTGTGTGTGTGTGTGTGTGTGTGTGTGTGTGTGTGTGTGTGTGTGTGTGTGTGTGTGTGTGTGTGTGTGTGTGTGTGTGTGTGTGTGTGTGTGTGTGTGTGTGTGTGTGTGTGTGTGTGTGTGTGTGTGTGTGTGTGTGTGTGTGTGTGTGTGTCTGGGTGTGTGTCCTCAGTGGTACAAACTGGACGAACTGTTCGAGCAGGAGAGGAGCCTACGCGCCGCCATGACCAACCGAGCAGGTCTACTGGCTCTCATGCTGCATCAGACCATCCAGCACGACCCCATCACCACTGACCTGCGCTCGGGCAAAGACCGCTAGGGATGGCTTTTATTGTGAAGGGGAGAAAGGAAGTGTGCTGTGATCACCGCTAAACCCAGCAGCACTTCCTCAAAACATCTGTAACTCCAGCCTTCTGTTTTATACCATTTGTAACTTTTAAATGTTGACATATTATCTTGTATTTCTTACATATTGTGTTTCATTTTTATATTTGTTTCTTCACAAATACACCTCACGTATCCCTTTTCACTTTCATAGAAACACAAGTACTTTGTATGAACACTTTTGGAAATGACATACCAAGAAACTTCATACAAAATATGAATTTCTGTTTTTAGGGCGAAACAAACAAAAAGACAATAAATGGACCTTAAAACAATGTCAGTCAGGTTTATTTTGTTTAATTATAATGGGGTACATAATACTAACTTGTAAGAATGCTGTGTGTGATGATGATGTTAGCATGTGTCATATAGCAAGTTATATGACTGAGGAAAACGGTTAAATTAGCAAGAAAAGTTAGCATGCTAATGTTGGCAGCACATGTCAAATACCAAGTTATATGGCTCTGGGGTAAACGACTGAAAAGTTAGCTAAAAGAGTTAGAATATGTCATGTGCCAAGTTATATGGCTTTACCATACCATACCAACTTTATTTATAAAGCCCTTTAAAAAACAAGCACAGTTGAAGAACAAAGGGCGGTACACCACAAAGAAATAGAGGCAAAGGACAGACTAAAAAATAACATTTAAAACAGAAATAAAAATACACATTGAAAAAACAAATGCAAATTACCCTAAGAAAAATTTGTTAGATAAAAAACAGTTTAAAAAGTTAAAAACAGTTAAAAAAGTTAAAAGCTAAAAACAGTTTAAAGCAGTGGTTCTTAACCTGGGTTCGATTGAACCCTAGGGGTTCGGTGAGTCGGGCTCAACGGTTCGGGGGAGGTCAAAACACCCAACTCATCGTGTAAATAAAAACTTCTCCCTATCGGCGTATTACGGATACGGCAACAGCAGAAGTCACACTGATTTGCAGGTGTGTAATTTGTTGTGAGTTTATGCAGTGTGTTGGTTTTGTTGTTTGAACAAGGTGATGTTCATGCACGGTTCATTTTGTGCACCAGTAAAAAAAACATGGTAACACTTTAGTATGGGGAACATATTCACCATTGATTAGTTGCTTATTAACATGCAAATTAGTAACATATTGGCTCTTAACTAGTCATTATTAAGTACTTATTAATGCCTTATTCGAGCGGCATGGCCTTATTATAACCCTAACCCTCTAACCCTAACCAAATAACTCTAAATTAAGTCTTTTGTAACCCAGGCTTGAAAACACCATATGCCTGGAGTTGAAATAATTCATTTGAGTTAAAATAATTCATTTAGTAACGATACATTCATTTCAGTTAAATAACTAAGTGTTAAAACAGGTACAAACTAATCTGCACTTTACGTTATTCATTTATATTTTTAACCTGCTCTACAAGTTGTTAAAATAGAAAATACACAATATACATAAAAATGTTGACACAAACATGGTGTCTTAACAGAAATTGCAGAGGTAAAAATTACCTGTCTCCATGATTGTCACCTCTAGAGGGCAATCAGTGAGCCTGTGAGCCCTTCCGTGTCACTCGTTTTATGACGCAACTTGGGGCCGTATAGCTCGGTTGGTAGAGTGGCCGTGCCAACAACTTGAGGGTTGCAGGTTCGATCCCCGCTTCCGCCATCCTAGTCACTGCCGTTGTGTCCTTGGGCAAGACACTTTACCCACCTGCTCCCAGTGCCACCCACACTGGTTTAAATGTAACTTAGATATTGGGTTTCACAATGTAAAGCTCTTTGAGTCACTTGAGAAAAAGCGCTATATAAATATAATTCACTTCACTTCAACTTCCTGTAGTGTGGAAGAAGAGAAACTCCTCTTCCGGTTTTGTCGGTACATGCGTGGCAATGCAAACACACGCGGAGAACCTGTCGATCAATCCTTGGCCATCCACTCGGTAAGGCTTGAAAATAAGCTTGCAATTCGATCCATCCACATTTCTAATGTTGTTATACAACTTTTGATCCGTATATTGTGTTGTTTGAACCTTGTAGAGCAGTGTGACATCCGAGTGTAATATTCACTGACTGATATCCTGTGTAGTCATTTCACTTGATCAGCGGTGAGTGAATAACAATGATGTGATGTTTTATTTGAGCCATAAGTGTTGGTGATATTTATTTTGTTCATGTTTACAGCACATGCTAGGAACACTGATTATTTTTGTTTTACTGAAGTAATAGATTACTGAGTACTTTTGATTTAGTGATTGAAGGGGTAATTTTTAGTGCATCTCTCACCTGTGCTAGCAAGGGAGAGATTTAGCACGTTGTAACCTTATATACCTCCAAGTTGCTACACAAAAGTCCATTTTGAGCATTAATGTGAACTTTGTGCAATTAACCTACCTCGTTTAATTGTGAACTTAAAGGTGCATTTAAATAGTATTTGTATTTTTGTATTTGAAGAAACATTTCATATATTTTTGAATATTTGAACAATTGGAAAAAAGAACTATAATAAGCGCTTAACTTTTATTTTGATATTTCATATTTTGAAAACAAATACATTGTAAACCAAAGCATTTGAGATACATGATTGGTGATTAATGACATGATTGAGCTAATTAATGCTAGTTAAAAGTATTTAAGCTAATTCATGGTTATTTAAGAACACAGTTGAAACCAGTGTGTGTGAATAATACAAGCTATTGGGTCTTGTCTGATCTATTGTTAGGTCAGGTTTTTTGATTGGGTGATTCAAATACCATCTTAATTCCTTGGAGCACCTTGTGTGGAGAGGACGACATCGCCCTTCCAGCCCAGGTGGATGAGAGGCTCCGCAGTCTCTCCAACTCCAATACTGATTCCCCCCATTCCCTAGATCACATATGTCAGAGTCAAGGCCCGCGGGCCATATCCGGCCCGCGAGAAGGTTTTTTACGGCCCTTGGGATGATCTTGATTTATTATTAGAACCGGCCCGCAGATCTTTTTTTTTTTTTTTTTTTTTTTTTTTTTTTTTTTTTTTTTTTTAGACCGCAGATCTTTTACACGCACCAAGCGGATGCCGGTCCAAGGTTCCGAAAGGGGGCGAGCGGCCCGCCGGGACGCGCCTGCCGGCCGAAGGGCTGCAGCCCGGCCGTCAGTCGCGGAGCCCGCCGTGCCACGCGCGCCAAGGGGCGGGCCGAAACCAGCGGGGGGTTTCGGGCACCCAACTCGCCTCCCTCCCACGGAGGGAGGAGGGGGGTTTAATGTGAACATTACTGTGCAATCACATATTTAGAGTTTTTACTCAATTCAAGTTTAAAAGTTAAAGTTTAATATTTGTTTTCACTGCATGTTACTTCTCCTTAAACAAAGTGTTGTTTTTGATTTATAGATTTTTGCACTTTATTTTATTGTATTTCAATTTAATTATATTTTTAAAATATTTCAGTTGAGTGGATGATAGAAAATTGGTATTATTGTTTTTTTCTTTGAAGTAAATTTAGCCCACTTTTGCTAAAATAGAAAATATAGGCTACTGATGGTGCCTTGAATACCGGTTTCTTTCATTTAATGTTCATGTTATGGGGATTTTTATATAAAGGAAATTTGTCTTTTGTGTCTGTTGAAAATTAAAGATTACTGACAGAGCCATAAGAAAATATTGCTTTATTTATCTGATCATATTGGAATATATTTGTTAGGTTTTCAGTAGGTTCAATTAGGTTCACTAGACTATATGCTCATTTAAAAATTTTTCAATGAACATTCGAACAGTCCGGCCCTCGGCTTGTAGCTAAATTTTTTATTTGGCCCTCCGTCCATTTGACTTTGACACCCCTGCCCTAGATCCATCAATCCGATTCCCAGTGCATACTGGGTGGCGAGCTACCTTAGAATCTGGACACTGTGGTGCAGTGTTGACGCCCCCTCCCCCACGGTCTGTGCGGTAGGACAATACTTATACAGTGCACTGTTAGCTACAGAGAAACGGGCCCCAACGAACTATTTAAACAAACTTTGGGAACTTTGAAAAAAGGGTTTCTATTCTGCCGGCTTTTCTTATTCTTGTTCATTATTTTTCATATACTGCAGTTGTTGTAAATTTATGTGCACTTTTCAATACATGTTTGGCCATTCAACATTCAAGTTCATCGTTGTCTGTGTCATTATTGATATGCAACACTGGCTCTTAAAAACACTAGGATTCTTCTGATACTAGTCCAGTTCGATATTTACACCATTGACTACTACTCATCTGTTTCCTCTATTACTAGTTCGTAACTAGGGTTACACTTTGTTACTTAGAATATGTTCCCCTAGTGTCCAAAAAACTCTAAATGAAGTCTTTGTTACTTAGAATATGTTCCCCTAGTGTCCAAAAAAACTCTAAATTAAGTCTTTGTTATTTAGAATATGTTACCCATACTAAAATGTTACCGAAAACATATAACTTTGTCTTGAATTTGAAAAATAACATTTTATTTTTCACTAAAGAAGGGTTCGGTGAATGCGCATATGAAACTGGTGGGGTTCGGTACCGCCAACAAGGTTAAGAACCACTGGTTTAAAGTCTCATGCTGGGTTAAAAGCCAGTGAATAAAAATGGGTTTTAAGAAGGGTCTTAAAAATAGCCAACGAAGGGGCCTGTCTCACATAGAGAGGGAGATCGTTCCAGAGTTTGGGCCCCGCAACAGAGAAGGCTCTGTCCCCTCTGAGCTTGTGCTTTGTTTTGGGTACCTCCAGGATCAGCTGATCAGCTGACCTGAGGGACCGGGTGGGGGCATAGAGGTGGAGCAGCTCAGAGAGGTAAGGTGGGGCAAGACCACGTAAGGATTTAAAAACGAGTAAGATCATTTTAAAACGGACTCTAAAAGACACAGGCAGCCAGTGGAGGGAGGCTAAAACAGGAGTAATGTGCCCTCTTTTTCTTGTGTTTGTTAAAAGTCGGGCAGCTGCTGCAGACGTGAGAGGGAGATTGACTAATTCCAAAATACAACGAGTTACAGTAATCCAGCTGAGATGTGATAAAGGCATGGATTACTGTCTCTAACTGTTGCCTAGAAAGAAGGTTTTTAACGTCGGCCAGCTGACGTAAATTAAAAAAAGATGGCTTTCACCACTGTGCCAATCTGACGGTCCAATTTAAAATCACTGTCAATACGAAAGCCCAGGTTGGTGATTATGGGCGTGCTTTGGGGTAAACGGTTGTAAAATAGGAAAAAAATGTGCATGTTAACAGTTATTATATGTCACATACTAAGTTATATGACTAAGATGCACGGCTGCAAAATCAGCTTAATATAATAGTATATTAGTGTTAGCATGTAAACAGTTAGCATATGTCAGGTACCAAGTTGTATGACTGAGGTAAACGGTTGTAAAATTAGCGCACACAAAAACGTCAGCAGGCTAATGTTAGCATATTAACGTTAGCATGGTAACACTTAGCATATATAAAGTGCCACGTTATATGACTGCGTTAAATTATTGAAAAATTAGCTAAAAGAGTTAGCATATGTCAAGTACCAAGTTATGTAGCTCTCAGGAAACGGTTGTAAAGTTAGCAATAAATGTTAGCATGTTAACAGCACATGTCAAGTACCAAGTTATTGTTTTTACAAATGACAGATGTGAACAAAAGCATGTATTGTCTTTATGTGATGATGTAAATGAGGTGTGGTTGTATTGTATATTAAGTATGTGTCCATGAAAGGGCATTTTATGACTTTTTTCTTAATACTTGTGTATGATTTTATTGTCATAATTTTATTGCATTATTTTTGTATCCCTTTAATTTAGGTAGCCAGGAACTGCAGATGGAAATTAGCTATTTAGCTATAATCTGGTACAGAACATATCTGTCTTTGAGCTTAATGTTTCTGTACATTGTCCCTTCAAATAAAGACTAAACTAATATGGCTCTGGGGTAAACGGCTGAAAAGTGAGCTAAAAGAGTTAGAATATGTCATGTGCCAAGTTATATGACTTTGGGGTAAACGGTCATAAAATTTGCAAAAAATATGTAGTATACTAACGGTTAGCATGTGTCACGTACTAATTTATATGACACAGATGTACGACTGTAAAATTACCTTAAACAATTAGCATGTTAATGTTAGCATGCTAAAAGTTAGCATATGTCACATACCAAGTGATATGACTCTGAGATGCACGACAGCAAAATTATCTTAAAACATAGTATATTAGTGTTGGCATGCTAACAGATAGCATATGTCAGGTACCAAGTTGTATGACTGAGGTAAACGGTTGTAAAATTAGCACACAAAAAAGTCAGCACGCTAATGTTAGCATGATAACAGTTAGCATATATAAAGTGCCAAGTTATATGACTCTGGAATAAATGGTTGTAAAATTAGCAAAAAAATTGAGTATACTAACGGTTAGCATGTGTCACGGACCAATTTATATGACACAGATGTACAGCTGCAAAATTAGCTTAAAAATTAGCATATTTCACATACCAAGTTATATGACTGAGATGCACGGCTGCAAAATTAGCTTAAAATAATAGTATATTAGTGTTAGCATATGTCAGGTACCAAGTTGTATAACTGAGGTAAACGGCTGTAAAATTAGTACACACAAAAAAGTCAGCACGCTAATGTTAGTATATTAACGTTAGCATGGTAACACTTAGCATATATAAAGTGCCACGTTATATGACTCTGGGGTAAATGTTTGAAAAATTTGCTAAAATGTTAGCATATGTCAAGTACCAAGTTATATAGCTCTGAGGAAACGGTTATAAATTAGCAATAAAAGTTAGCATGTTAACAGCACATGTCAAATACCAAGTTGTATGACTTTGGGGTAAACGGCTGAAAAGTGAGCTAAAAGTGTTAGAATATGTCATGTGCCAAGTTATATGACTTTGGGGTAAACGGTTGTAAAATTTGCAAAAAAAATTTAGTATACTAACGGTTAGCATGTGTCACGTACTAATTTATATGACACAGATGTATGACTGTAAAATTACGTTCAACAATTAGCATGTTAATGTTAGCATGCAAACAGTTAGCATATGTCACATACCAAGTGATATGACTCTGAGATGCACGGCTGCAAAATTAGCTTAAGAAATAGTATATTAGTGTTAGTATGCTAACACTTAGCATATGTCAGGTACCAAGTTGTATGACTGAGGTAAACGGTTGTAAAATTAGCACAAAAAAAGTCAGCACGCTAATCTTTGCATGCTAACAGTTAGCATGTATAAAGTGCCAAGTTGTATGACTCTGGGGTAAATGGTTGAAAAATTAGCTAAAAGAGTTAGCATATGTCAAGTACCAACGTATACGACTTTGGGGTAAAAGGTTGCAAAAGTAGCAAAAGAAATGGAGTATGCTACGGTTAGCATGTGTCAGGTACCAAATGATATGACTCTTGAGATGTACGGCTGCAAAATTTGCTTAAAATATTTGCATGTTAATGTTAGCATGCTAACACTTAGCATATGTCACATACCAAGTTATATGACTGAAATGCATGGCTGCAAAATTAGCTTAAAAAAATAGTTTATTAGTTTTAGCATGCTAACAGTTAGCATATGTCAGGTACTGTCACTCCAATTTTCTTCCCATTACAAAAACCTTCCTACCCCCCATTTACTTCCGGGGTCATTTCCGCTTACGTCAGTTCCTCTTACTTACGTCATTTCCTCTTACGTCATTGACAGCGATCGATAAATCCAAATCTCCTGAAAATGGTGGTGTCACTGGATGATATTCGTCTTTATCTGTCCCAGGGGACTTATGTCAAACACCAGCAGGCTTCGCAACATTTCAAGCGGAGTGTTAGGGCCGCTGCTGCGAACTTCTGTCTTCGTGGTAACGTGCAAAAAATATTAATTAATATATAATACTGTTAAATGTCTGTACTACTTTAAATCAACATTATTGTTGAAACCATTTCACTAATATTAATTAATATATAATAATGTTAAATGTCTGTACTTTAAATCAACATTATTGTTGAAACATTTCAGTAATATTAATTAATATATAATGTTAAATGTCTGTACTTTAAATCAACATTATTGTTGAAACCATTTCACTAATATTAATTAATATATAATACTGTTAAATGTCTGTACTACTTTAAATCAACATTATTGTTTAAACAATTTCACTAATATTAATTAATATATAATAATGTTAAATGTCTGTACTTTAAATCAACATTATTGTTGAAACATTTCAGTAATATTAATTAATATATATAATGTTAAATGTCTGTACTTTAAATCAACATTATTGTTGAAACCATTTCACTAATATTAATTAATATATAATACTGTTAAATGTCTGTACTACTTTAAATCAACATTGTTGTTGAAACCATTTCACTAATATTAATTAATATATAATAATGTTAAATGTCTACTTTAAATCAACATTATTGTTGAAACCATTTCACTAATATTAATTAATATATAATAATGTTAAATGTCTGTACTTTAAATCAACATTATTGTTGAAACCATTTCACTAATATTAATTAATATATAATACTGTTAAATGTCTGTACTTTTAATCAACATTATTGTTGAAACCATTTCCCTACAATATTGTGTGTGCTGCTGTCCTGTGTAGAAGAGGTCCTGTACCATGGGAACAGAAGGGTCATTTGGACAGAGGAGGAGAAAGTGGCTGTGTTAACCGAAGCCCATGCAGGCCATTTTGGACCACGGAGGATGCAAGGGAAGATTGCTCCCCGGTTTTATTGGCGGTCCATCACACAGGACACATTGGATTGGGTAAGCAAGCTCCTAGAAGGAAGATATTTGCTTTTAATTTTAATTTTTAGTTGAAACACTCAGGTTAGTAGTTAGTAGTAGGTCGCAAAGTGTTGTGGAATCAAATCATATCTACAATATGTTTCCCTTTATTACTGCTTTTAGGTGCGCACATGTCCTGACTGCCAGCGCTTTGAAAAATGAAAGACCGAGGCGCCTGAGCTGAAGCCCATCAAGGTCGTATCACCTTGGTACATGGTTGGTGAGTGGGTTTATTCACACATCCCTCACCTTTTCACGCACAACTATACAAAAACTCAGTCCACATTCAAATATTTGCTAAACTGAGAACTGGAATTCATGCTCTAGGTGTGGACCTTTTTGGACCTGTGAAAAAGTCGTCTAAGGGGAACAGATATTGTCTCACTTTGACCGATTATTTCACCAAGTGGGTTGTTGTACTAATATAATTTCTGTGGTGCCCCACAGGCCTTGAGGGACATTTTCTACACTCATGGTTTGCCTGAAGTTATCCTCACTGACCAGGGCACTGAATTCAAGAAAGAGGTAACTTTCTTTTTCTACAACTGCATGTTTAAACTGGCCATATTTTTAGCAGACACACACATTCCTCAAAACACAAGTAAAGGACTCCTTTTTCGTGTATAGGCTGAGGTAGCTTTCAAGGAGTTGGACATTGAACATCGGGTTTCGTCAGCATACCACCCCCAGACCAATGGGCTTGATGAGAGGACGAACCAAACCATTAAAGTGTCTATTGGGAAGACCATCAGGGGCCAACAGGAGAAGTGGGAGGACAAGCTCAGGGAGATAGTGTATGCCCATAACACCTGTGTACAGGCATCGACCAGGTACTCCCCCTTCCGCCTGATGTTTGGTCGAGAGGCACGGATGTTTACGGAGGTAGGTGGTTTGTTTTTATTTAGCTCTATGTAGGTCAAATCAAAATGAGTGCTCATTACACAGTGGTACCTCGCAATACGAGTTCATTTCATTCCTAGACGAGCTCATTATGTGAAACTCATTTTGTGAGACAAATATTGCCATAAGAAATGATATTCGTGCCATTCATACATTCCAGGACCCTAATATAACCACAGCCTTTTCAACAAAACAATACGCTCCTGTGTAGATGAAAGTGTCTTTGTAGCCATAAATTCATACTTAGAAGTCTGTGTTGTCTTTCAATGTGTTAAAGGTTACAACTGAGTGTCCTGAGGTGATGGCAGCTCCTGACCAGGCTGATTCTCTGGAGGCCTTTGTGCAGCTCCGAGTTGGCCAGGATGAGGACGTTTTTGGAAAGGTACTCATTATGTTGATGTATGACAACGTGTCCTGTTGAAGGATGATTACTTAATGGCTACTGGTTAATATTTAGTTATTTATTTTTCTTTAAATGCTCTGTAATCTAAACATCTTGAATCAATTAAGGTGATCAACAATGTGGAGAGGGCCCAAGAGAGACATAAATTGTCATACCGGCAGAGGATGAAGAAGGGGGTCAAGCGCTTCATCATCCAACCTGGAATGGAGGTCCTCAAGAAGGATGCGAGGAAGAAAGGGAGACCTGGGCGAACCATGGACCCAAACTGGAGCCAGACCATCTACAGGTATGCTTATCTAATGTCCCATTACATTTCATACCAAAAGTATCGCTGATGGCTTTTTTTCTATTTTCAGCTCAATACATCTGTTTGATTGTTATCTGTGAAAACATTTGCAAAGAAAAAATTATTTGATTGGAAACCAAGTAAATGGTGGTCTTTGACTATTGTACTCTAGGATTGTAATTCAGTCTGAATGTACTCACATGCTTGAATGCAATATTGAATTCTAACCACAACGTTACTGGTAAAATGTTTCATGATTGTCATATTGGTGATGACCAAGCCAGAACTCATTCCCTTGATGTTACAAAGTTATGCAGGTAATAGGTTTACTCTATAAAATATAAATTTCTTGTAGTAAACCCAAAGGCTGTATACATTTTCATGGTGCTAATGTGTATTACCAGGAGATCCCACGCCAGACCTCGGGGAATGACTGTGGTGTTTTCATGCTCATGGTAAGTTGAGCATTTTTAAAGAAGAAGAGTAGGTTAAACTTCCCCCACAATGATGTGAAACACAGTATCAAATTACAAAAATATTTGGTTGCAATTATTGCTTCCAAAGATATTCCTATCCATCACATTTCCAGTATTGATGTTGACGGCTCTTTTCATCAATTTAGTAGATTATTACAAAGTAGAGAAATATATTTTTCATTACACAATTATTACATGTGCTCAGAAAAAATACTATTTTCTATTTTTAGTACTCCCTCTGGCTCTGTACGGACACTACTTTTCACTACAGTGTGGTAAGTATTTAGATATTTAAAAGATTTCAAAATAAGCGGCTCTGAGAGGTAAAAATAATTAACTCATTGTTAAATCTGCTCTAGCTGGACATGCAGTCAATCCGGCGTTTGTGGTGTGTCCTTCTAATGGAGCGCTTTGGCATTGAAGGGTAGGACAACTTCTTGAAATATCTGATGTATTGTTTATCATGATTAGTAACTGCCTGCGATGAGGTGGCGACTTGTCCAGGGTGTACCCTGCCTTCCGCCCGAATGCAGCTGAGATAGGCTACAGCGACCCCAAAAAGGGACAAGCGGTAGAAAATGGATGGATGGATGGATTAGTAACTGTAACATGGCCAGAGGTTCTGTTATTGGACAGACATGGCGAGCGGCCTATTGCAGGGCATTCTTCAGCCAGTCTTTAGGGTATCCAGAAACTCAGTCCAGGCCATCGACTGCGTCATCAAAGAATAACTGAATACAGTACTGGTATGCCGTGACACAAAAGTGAATAAATTGTATCATACCTATGTTGCTCCATAAAAAAAAATGATTGGAGAAATATGTAAGCTGGGGGAAAAAATAACTGGTTCAAAAATAATAATCTAATAACCTTTATTGGTTTGTACCTTGATGGGGTTTAAGAGCTTTTCATTATAACATGTCTACTTCTGAGGTGACCACCACTTGTGATTATAATTGATGCTTTGTCCTTTATCTGTGTTCCCCATTCTTTAGGTGAAGCTCGTGCAATGTTTGGAACAAAACATTTGTAAACAATAAAAAATCATTTTACATTGCAGTTTCTTGTCTCATTTTAAAGTCTTGAAGAAATACCCAAGGTTTTTCTTTATTTTTATGTTCTTATTCTAAATATTGTCGTTTGTCTGACCACGGGTCATCTGACTTCACTGAGGTACATATGTGCACATAAATGTCATTTTAATTTAGTTCACTTACACAGAGAACTAAAAAAAAAACTGAATGTAACGAATAAATTTAGTTTTAATAAAGTTTGATAATGTTGATTGATAATGAATTAACTTATTGTACACTGTTATTCATTTCCGCATATGTCCACGAGTCAAATGTGCAGTCAGGAATATCCTCAAGTTAATTTGTCAGATTAATACTTGTCTGATTAATACAGACGTTTTGTTAACGCTGTATTATAAAAAAAAGAGTCAAACGAAGTGCTATCGATCGCTGTCAATGACGTAAGAGGAAATGACGTAAGCAGAAATGGCCCCGGAAGTAAATGGGGGGTAGGAAGGTTTTTGTAATGGGAAGAAAATTGGCGTGACAGTACCAAGTTGTATGACTGAAGTAAACGGTTGTAAAATTTGCACAAAAAAAGCCAGCACGCTAATGTTAGCATGTATAAAGTGCCAAGTGTATATGACTCTGGGGTAAATGGTTGAAAAATTAGCTAAAAGAGTTAGCATATGTCAAGTACCAATGTATAAGACTTTGGGGTAAACAGTTGCAAAAGTAGCAAAAGAAATGGAATATGCTAGCAGTTAGCATGCGTCACGTACCAAGTGATATGACTCTAAGATGCATGTCTGCAAAATTAGTTTTTACAGAAATAGCATGCTAAAAGTTAGCATATGTTACAATCAATGCGAGTTATATGACTCTCAGGTTGTAAAATGACCAAATAAGTTGCAATGTTAATGTTAACATGTTAAATATTTGGATATTATCTAATGACGTGAAGAAGAAGGTCGACTGCAGTTTGACTGCCACCCCTCATGCATGTGCTCATATACTACCATCCACTAGGTGGCGGAAGATAAAATGGGTTGTCTTGTGCGCATGTCAGAGACCAGACGAAGAAGTGTAAGCGTAAACAAACATGGCGGACGGCTTGCGTCCAAAGACCGAGCTCGTTATACATACAATGTATGATTATATTTCTACCCCTTCATGTTGGATACTTTGTTATATATAACATTACATGATGTCTGAACTGTGTGTTTTAACCTTACAACATGTGGCTTTTTAGCGCAACAACGGAGTTTTAGCATAGCCAGCAGGTTACCTAGGCAACCACAGCCCGTCTGAAGTATTCTACTGTCAAAGGTCAGTGATTTTTACTCCAAATATATGTTTTTGTAATACTTAACACTTGGACACCGGAATGCGCCTACCGAGTACTTTATTGTTCACGTTTGGGGGGACGATACCGCCTAATTGTGCATGTATATAATAAGTAATACATACAGTCGTGGTCAAAAGTTGACATACACTTGTAAAGAACATAATGTCGTGGCTGTCTTGAGTTTCCAATAATTTCTACAACTCTTATTTTTTTGTGATAGAGTGATTGGATTTGCGATACATGTCAACAATGCCAATATATGTCAACAATGCTACTAACGTTGTCCATGAATTGTCAACAATGCTAATAGCTAATATACCAACAAATGCTACTAACGTTGATAAAGTTCCCAAACATTTCCACTGAGCGCCACAGACTGACAAATCAAAGTATCCGGGGTCCATTTGGGTAGTTTTCATCTTCAAAACCAGTACAACATGTAGATGTTTTTTTTAAAGAGCTAGAAAAAACAATTTTGTATGAATGCTGAAGATCCAAAGCCGAACTGTAATGCTAACAATTAACACTGGCCAGCTAGCATCAATTAACAGAAAATATGAGCAAAATGAGCTAAAAAAAGATAGCATGCGAACACTACTATGTTAACAATAGCTAGCTTAGAGTTTGCATTAATGAAATACTAAAATATATGACACTGAAGCATATGCCTGCTAAATTAGCAAAAACATAAATAAATCTGGCACTCTTGTTTTAGCATGCTAAAATGTTAACTGTAAAATGTGTCAAAGACCAAAATATATTACTCTGAGATGTGTACCTGGAAAACATTGTTTAAAATGCCAATGTTAGCATGCATCAAGTACCAAATTATGACAGAGGTGTATATTTACACTAATAACTTAAGAAAGCTAGCATACTAAGGTTAGCATGCCAACAGGTATCATTCGTCAAATAACAGAATATTTGACACTGAGTTGTAGACCTGCTAATTTAGCTATAAAATCTGGCTTGCTAATGTTAGCATGTTAAAGGCCTACTGAAACCCACTACTACCGACCACGCAGTCTGATAGTTTATATATCAATGATGAAATCTTAACATTGCAACACATGCCAATACGGCCGGGTTAACTTATAAGGTGCAATTTTAAATTTCCCGCCACACTTCCGGTTGAAAACGTCTAGATATGATGACGTATGCGCGTGACGTCAACAATTGATACGGAAGTATTGGTACCCCATTGAATACAATACAAAAAAGCTCTGTTTTCATTTCAAAATTCCACAGTATTCTGGACATCTGTGTTGGTGAATCTTTTGCAATTTGTTTAATGAACAATGAAGACTGCAAAGAAGAAAGTTATAGGTGGGATCGGTGTATTAGCGGCTGGCTGTAGCAACACAACCAGGAGGACTTACTTGGATAGCAGACGCGCAAGCCGACGCTAGCCGCCAACCGCACGGATGATCGGCTGAAGTCTTTCGTCCTTCCGTCGATCGCTGGAACGCAGGTGAGCACGGGTGTTGATGAGCAGATGAGGGCTGGCTGGTGTAGGTGGAGAGATAATGTTTTTATCATAGCTCTGTGAGGTCCCGTTGCTAAGTTAGCTTCAATGGCGTCGTTAGCAACAGCATTGTTAAGCTTTGTCAGGCTGGGAATTATTAACCGTGTAGTTACATGTACATGGTTTAATAGTATTGTTGATCTTCTGTCTATCCTTCCAGTCAGGGATTTATTTATTTTGTTTCTATCTGCATTTGAGCCAGATGCTACCACGTTAGCCCAGTAGCTAAAGAGCTTCGCCGATGTATTGTCGTGGAGATAAAAGTAACTGTGAATGTCCATTTCGCGTTCTCGACTCTCATTTTCAAGAGGATATAGTATCCGAGGTGGTTTAAAATACAAATCCATGATCCACAATAGAAAAAGGAGAGAGTGTGGAATCCAATGAGCCAGCTTGTACCTAAGTTATGGTCAGAGCGAAAAAAGATACGTCTTGCACTGCATTCTAGTCCTTCACTCTAACGTTCCTCATCCACAAATCTTTCATCCTCGCTCAAATTAATAGGGTAATCATCGCTTTCTCGGTCCGAATCGCTATAGCTGCATTGAAAACAATGGGAAATTTTGAGGAGTCCTTCCTCTGTTGACATCACGCTACTTCCGGTACAGGCAAGGCTTTTTTTTATCAGCGACCAAAAGTTGCAACTTTAACGTCGATGTTCTCTACTAAATCCTTTCAGCAAAAATATGGCAATATCGCGAAATGATCAAGTATGACACATAGAATGGATCTGCTATCCCCGTTTAAATAAAAAAAAATCATTTCAGTAGGCCTTTAAAATATTAACTGTAACATGTGTCAAGTACCAACATTTAGGAGTGTGAATCTTCGGGCACCTAATGATTTGATCCAATTCCTTGGGTAACGATTCGAATCAGAATTGATTCAACAGGATTCTCGATGCAACCTGATGCCTTCTAATGTATTATTTGCTATAAAAATTATAAAACAACTTTTTCAAAACAGGTTACAGGTTAGAAAAACTCCTTCTGGTTGCATAGAAATGGTCCCAAAACTTTGTTTTGAAATTTGATTGTTATAAAAAAAAAAACATAAATATTGATAGATATTTTATTCATTTATTTTTAAATTGATTTAAAAAAATTATGAATCGATTTAGAATCGGGATGAATAAAACGTGCGATCCAGATGGGAATCGATTTTTTTGTCCACCCCTACAATATATATGACTTTGAGATGTGTACCTCAAAATTTTGTTTAGAATACTGGCCCGCTAACGTTAGCATGCATCAAGTACCAAAATATGACTGAGGTGTAGACCCTACTAAATGAGTTAAAAAAAAAAAAAAAACTAGCATACTAACCTTAGCATGCTAACAGGTATCATTTGTGGAGTAACAAAATATTTTACGCTGAGGTGTATACCTGCAAATTAGCAAAAAAGCTAGCATGCTAACCTTAACATGCTAACAGGTATCATTCGTGGAGTAACAAAATATTTGACGCTGAGATTTACATAGGTATGTGGGCTTGTATAAAGCCTCAGGGAGTTGAACGGCCCTGCTTTACATAGTTCCGGGTCACCCTTGGGCAAGGTGTAGCACCCGAATGCCCCCCCCATCAGGGTTACGATACCCCCCATGAAAGAAACTAAGAGAGGATACGTTACCCGACCCGGAAGAAGCCCGGGGCCCTCCTCCGGACCTAGGCCCGGAGGCAGGGCTCGTCAGCAAGCGCCTGGTGGCCGGGCTAGCCACAGAGCCTGAAGAAGCTACGTGGACACACCATCCTACCCGCCACGTGGGCCCACCACCCGCGGTCGGAACCAGTGGGGTCGGGTGCGCTGCCAAGTGGATGGCAGTGAAAGTGGAGGCTCCAGACGGACCAATTCGGGGCAGCAGAGGCTGACTTTTGGGACATGGAACGTCTCTACGCTGGTGGGGAAGGAGCCTGAGCTGGTGCGGGAAGTGGAACGCTACCGGTTGGATCTGGTGGTGCTTACCTCTACGCATAGCAAGGGCTCTGAAACCACACTCCTGGACAAGGGATGGACCTTGTTAACTTCTGGAGTTGCTCAGGGTGTGAGGGATACTCACGAGTGCCCGGCTGAGTGCCTGTACGTTGGACTTCACCCCAGTGGACAAGAGGGTCGCCTCCCTTCGCCTTAGGGTTGGAGGGGGGAAAACTCTGACTGTTGTTTGTGCGCACGCACCAAACAAGACTTCAGAGTATTCAGCCTTCTTGGATACCTTGCCTGGGGTCCTGTATGGGGCGCCGGCAGGGGATTCCATAGTCTTGCTGGGGGACTTCAACACGCACGTGGTGACAGTGATACTTGGACTGGCGTGATTGGGAGGAACGTTCTCCCTGATCTGAACCTGAGTGGTGGATTGTTATTGCACTTCTGTGCTAGTCATGGACTTGCGATAACAAACACCATGTTCAAGCATAAGGATGCTCATAGGTGTACCTGGTACCAGAGCTCCCTAGGCCAAAGATCAATGATCGATTTTGTAATCGTACCAGCTGATCTGAGGCCGTATGTTTTGGACACTCGGGTGAAGAGAGGGGCTGTACTGTCAACTGATCACCATCTGGTGGTGAGTTGGGTCAGATGGCGGGGGAAACCTCTGGACAGACCGGGCAAACCCCAGCGTGTAGTGCGGGTGAACTGGGAACGTTTGGAGGAGTCCTCTGTCCTGAAGGACTTCAACTCCCACCTCGTGCGGGACTTCTCTGCCATCCCTGTGGAGGTTGGGGATATTGAACAGGAATGGGCAATGTTCAAAGCCTCTATTGCTAAAGCTGCAACTGCGAGCTGTGGCCATAAGGTCTTAGGTGCCTCAAGGGGCGGTAACCCTCGAACACCATGGTGGACAGCGGTGGTCAGGGAAGCCGTCCGACTGAAGAAGGAGTCCTACCGGGGTATGTTATCCCAGGGGACTCCGGAGGCAGTTGCAAGGTACCGACAGGCCCGAAGGGCAGCGGCCATGGCTGTGGACGAGGCTAAGCAGAGGGTGTGGGAGCAGTTCGGGGAATCCATGGAAAAGGACTATCGGGCGGCACCGAAGCTGTTCTGGAAGACCATACGGCACCTCAGGAGGGGGAAGCAGGGAACCATCCAAGCTGTGTACAGCAAGGATGGGACTGCTGACTTCAAGTGAGGAAGTCGTAGGGTGTTGGAAAGAGCACTTTGAGGAACTCCTGAACCCAATTACATCAGACACACCCTCCCTGACAGGAGCGGAGCCTGAGGATGATGGGGGATCGATGTCGATCTCTCGGAGTGAAGTCACTAAGGTAGTTAGACAACTCCACAGTGGCAAATCTCCGGGGGTTGACAAGATCCGTCCAGAAATGCTGAAGGCTCTGGGTGTTGAGGGGCTGTCTTGGTTTATACGCCTTTTCAACATTGCGTGGAAGTCTGGGACAGTGCCGAGGGAGTGGCAGACTGGGGTTGTGGTTCCCCTATTCAAAAAGGGGGACCAGAGGGTGTGTGCTAATTACAGGGGTATCACACTACTCAGCCTCCCTGGGAAAGTTTACGCCAAGGTACTGGAAAGTAGGGTCCGGCCGATAGTCGAACCTCAGATTTGAGAGGAGCAATGTGGATTCCGTCCTGGCCGTGGAACAACTGACCAGCTCTTTACTCTTGCAGGAATCCTGGAGAAGGCCTGGGAGTATGCCTATCCAGTCTACATGTGCTTTGTGGATTTGGAGAAGGCGTATGACCGGGTCCCCCGGGAGATCTTGTGCTGAGGGAGTACGGGGTGAGGGGAACCCTGCTGAGGGCCATCCAATCTCCGTACAACCAAAGCGAGAGTTGTGTCCGGGTGCTTGGATGTAAGTCGGATCCGTTTCCAGTGGGGGTTGGTCTCCGCCAGGGCTGCGCTCTGTCACCTATCCTGTTTGTGATTTTCATGGACAGGATTTCTAGGCAGAGTCGTGACCATGGCGGAGAGGGTATACGTCTGGGGGGGCTAAAGGTCGCGTTACTGCTGTTTGCAGATGATGTTGTCCTGATGGCACCTTCGGTTCGTGACCTTCAGCTCTCACTAGATCGGTTCGCAGCCGAGTGTTCAGCGGCTGGAATGAGGATCAGCATCTCCAAATCTGAGGCCATGGTTCTCAACAGGAAACCGATGATTTGTACAGTCCAGATAGAGAACGAGACTCTGTCCCAGGTGGAGGAGTTTAAGTAACTCGGGGTCTTGTTCACGAGTGAGGGAAAGATGGAGAAGTAAATCAGCCGGAGAATCGGAGCAGCTGGGGCAGTATTGCAGTCTCTCTGACGCACTGTTGTGACGAAACGAGAGCTGAGCCAGAAGGCAAAGCTCTCGGTCTACCGAGCTGTCTACATTCCTACTCTCACCTATGGTCATGAAGTGTGGGTCATGACCGAAAGAATAAGATCGCGGATACAAGCGGCCGAAATGAGTTTCCTCAGAAGGGTGGCTGGCATCTCCCTTAGGGATAGGGTGAGAAGTTCAGTCACCCGAGAGAGCCTCGAAGTAGACCCGCTGCTCCTTCGCTTGGAAAGGAGCCAGCTTAGGTGGTTCGGGCATCTCGTGCGGATGCCTCACGAGCGTCTCCCTAGGGAGGTCCTCGTTGCATGTCCCACTAGGAGGAGACCCCGCAGCAGGCCAAGGACCAGATGGGGGGATTACATCTCCTCTCTGGCCTAGGAACGCTTCGGGATTCCCCAGGAGGTTGCTAATGTTGCTCTGGAGAGGGAAGTCTGGGGGTCTCTGCTGGAGCTGTTGTCCCCGCAACCCGATTCCGGATAAGCGGTTGAAGATAGATGGATGGATGGCTAAGGTGTATACCTGTAAATTAGCATAAAAGTTAGCATGCTAACAGGTATCATTCGTGGAGTAACAAAATATTTGACGCTGAGGTGTATACCTGCAAATTAGCATAAAAGCTAGCATGCTGATAGGTATAATTCGTGGAGTAACAAAATATTTGACGCTAAGGTGTATACCTGCAAATTAGCAAAAAAGCTAGCATGCTAATATCAGAATGCGAACGATTGTGCTAAAAATGAGCTACAAGCCGCACTTTGGTGGATTAAGTATGTTAATTCTGCCGCGCACACTGATACCACCCTTGCTATCGATATTTAGATTACTCGACTCTCGTTGTGGCGTCCTGTGGACCATGGAGCAGTACAGCATTCTGGGCCGTGTGGGAGAAGGCGCTCACGGCATCGTGTTCAAGGCCAAGCACATCGAGGTGACGCATCACACTTTGTGCTGACTCGCTGAAATGCTAACCGTGCATGCGTGGCATCAGACGGGCCAAACGGTGGCGCTGAAGAAGGTGGCTCTGAGGCGCCTGGAGGACGGCGTGCCCAACCAGGCCCTGCGAGAGATCAAGGCCCTGCAGGAGATCCAGGACAACCAGCATGTGAGGGAGACTCTGTGCTGCGCCGCTGGGGGTCAGGGGTCACTCTCCTTTGTCCGCAGGTGGTGGCGCTGAAGGAGGTCTTCCCTCACGGGACGGGCTTCGTCCTGGTCTTTGACTTCATGCTCTCCGACCTCTCTGAGGTCATCAGGAACTCCCAGCGCCCTCTGACCCCGGCGCAGGTCAAAGGTTACATGCTGATGCTGCTGAAGGGCGTGGCCTTCCTGCATCACAACAACATCATGCACCGAGTGAGCGCACACGCCCATCCTGCCCCGTCACAATAAAAGCTTTGACCACTTCCTGTCCGCCTGCAGGACCTGAAGCCTGCCAACCTCCTCATCAGCTCCTCGGGACACCTAAAGATCGCCGACTTCGGTCTAGCCCGCCTCCTCAGCCAGAACCCAGAGCGACTGTACAGCCACCAGGTGGCCACCAGGTGACGCCGTATGGTACTTGTCAAGCATCGCGCCTTGCTTTGTTTAAGTGTGTGTGTGTGTGTGTGTAGGTGGTATCGTGCTCCTGAATTGTTGTATGGAGCCAGAAAGTACGACACGGGGGTCGACCTGTGGTAAGTTGGTCAACAATGCTAATATGTCAACAATGCTACTCGCGTTGTTCATGACATGACAACAATGCTAATATGTCAACAATGCTACTCGCGTTGTGTTATGACATGACAACAATGCTAATATGTCAACAATGCTACTCGCGTTGTTCATGACATGACAACAATGCTAATATGTCAGCAATGCTACTCGCGTTGTTCATGACATGACAACAATGCTAATATGTCAACAATGCTACTCGCATTGTTCATGACATGACAACAATGCTAATACGTCAGCAATGCTAGTAGCGTTGTTCACGACATGACAACAATGCTAATATGTCAACAATGCTAATATGTCAACAATGCTACTCGCGTTCACGACATGTCAACAATGCTAGTGGCATTGTCCACGACACAACAACAATGCTGACATGTCAACAATGCTAATAGTGTTGTTTACGACATGACAACAATGCTAATATGTCAGCAATGCTACTCGCGTTGTTCACAACATGACAACAATGCTAATATGTCAACAATGCTACTCGCGTTGTTCACGACATGACAACAATGCTAATATGTCAATAATGCTAATATGTCAGCAATGCTACTCGCGTTGTTCACAACATGACAACAATGCTAATATGTCAACAATGCTAATAGCGTTGTTTACGACATGACAACAATGCTAATACGTGTGTGTGTGTGTGTTGCAGGGCAGTAGGTTGTATTTTTGGGGAATTGCTGAACTCGTCTCCTCTGTTTCCTGGGGAGAACGACATCGAGCAGCTATGTTGTGTCCTCAGGGTGCTGGGGACACCCACGCGTGACACCTGGCCTGTAAGAACTACACACACACACACACACACACACACACACACACACACACACACACACACACACACACACACAAAGTATAAGAACAGGTGATCCGTGCACGTGCAGGAAATGGTAGACTTGCCAGATTACAACAAAATCACCTTCAAGGAGAATCCCGCCATCCCATTGGAGGAGCTCGTCCCTGACTCCTCCCCCGAGGCCGTCCACCTGCTCTACAAGTTCCTGGTTTATCCGTCAAAGCGGCGATGCCCCGCCCACCAGGTGAGAGACAGGAAGCATCCGTTCGGCGTCCAATGACAAGACTCCTCGTCCCGCAGGCTCTGGTCCACGCCTACTTTTTCTGCCCGCCTCTCCCCGCCCACCACTCGGAGCTGCCCATCCCTCAGAGGGGCGGCGGCCATCCCCACCAGCGGATGCAGGCTCCGCCCTCCGACTTCTCCACAGACCTCCCCCTGGAGAAGAGCGTGGTGGACCCCGCACTGCTGCGGAGACACGCCTCCTGCCTGTGACCGCTGCAAAGATATCAAGTATGGCAAAGGGGGGCAGGGCCTCACTGCAGTGCATTGTGGGACTTGTAGTTATTTTGTCCTCAAGACAAGACAGAAGAAAAGCATTAAAATGTTTAATCATTTGTTGAAAGTTTCATCAGGCCATAAAAGAGACAGGAAGTGGAGGGTTTGGGGGGCGGACATCTTGCTGGGGAAGTCAACGAGGCACTTTGTTACCACTTAGCTGCAGGACGTCGGCCATCTTGGCTGTTGCTATAGTGGTCGCCGTAGCGACGTGTGTATGGCTCTAGTTCAACTTCTAAAGGTTTTTCATCACAAGCAAGCAAGTAGTTTCTATTCTCTATAGTGGTCATATATCAAGGTTATTTCCTTTTAGAAAAATAAAAAAAAATGACATGCTTGGAAGGGTCGAGGTCAAAGTTCAGCCGAGGTCTTTGCATATGCTTTTTAAAAGTGTCATTGGCCACGCCTCTTGTCCCGCCCACCACCTCCTCAGAGCGTCCAATCACATGCAGGAAGAGGCGGGTCTTAGCCAGAAAAGCCCTTAAAATGACAATTAAAAAATCCTCCTATCAGAGGGAGAGTCCACCCACTAGGCCCCGCCCACTGAGACGACGGCCAGTCAGAACCTGCGAGAGTTTGTGTGGGCTGGGCTCCAGCCAGGGGCCCAGAGCCTCTTCTTGCATCGGCCCGGCTCTCGTCCAGTCAGAAGCCTGCGCTACACTGGTGCCTGATTGGCTGTCGTCTGATTGGCTGTCTTGAGCGGCGTCCAGCGGCATCAGGAAGGAGAAGGCCGCTTGCTGAGGAGCGGCCGAGCTCCCACAATGCTCGGCGTCGCCCTCCTCCTCCTCCCTCATTTTGCCACTCCTCCTCTCCTCTCTCATCTTCCTCTTCTCTCTCATCCTCCTCTTCTTCTCCTCCTCCTTGGCCTCCTCCTCCACCAGGTCCAGGTCCAGATCAGGAGGCCCTCCCCTTCTGCTTCTTGGTTTGCTTCCTCTGGTCTTCATCCTCCTCCTCCTGTCTCCTCCTTCTCCCCTGTGTGTGCTGTGGGGGGTGGTCGCCATGGTGACAGCCTCTCGTGAGGGGGTGTGGGCGGAGGCGTCTTCCTCAGGGCCTATCAGAGATGAGGGCACACAATTAGCCCACTCCCTCAGGCCACCACTAGAGGCTGCCGTCAGCCCACTGCCACTACCTGCCAATGGAATAGGATGTAAACTACTGATACACTCCAGGTAACTTTTATACATTTATATAAAGTACATCATATAAATACCTTTTAGCCTGACCATTAATAATGATTAAAAGAAACTTAAAGCCATAAGCTGCCCTTTTAGACTGTTGAGCGTTAGTTAGCGCCGGCTAGCATAGCTAATCAGGCTAACTAGCATTAGCATTCATTCTCTCTACTTCTTATCGGAGCACACGTTTTTAGGAGATTTACATCAGGATTGAGAGGTGTTTCACTTTCCTAATACTGCTATACACCTTCATCTTTCATTGGACGTACCACAACCGTAATACAATAAGTATTCATTTGTTCACATCCTATTCCACAGGGAGTGTTGTGATGTCACGTGACATGCTGCGCAATGCTCGTGTGTGATTGGCCGAGCATAGATTCGACGTCCTGTTTGCCACGCCAAAGACGAAGCAAGGTAGTGATGTGCTTTATCGCTCTAATACATACTTGCCAACCCTCCCGATTTTCCCGGGAGACTCACGAATTTCAGTGCCCCTCCCGAAAATCTCCTGGGGCAACCATTCCCCCGAATTTCTCCCGATTTCCACCCGGACAACAATATTGAAGGCGGGCCTTAAAGGCACTCCCTTTAGCGTCCTATACAACCTGTCATCATGTCCGCTTTTCATCCATACAAACAATGTGCCGGCCCAGTCACATTATATATGCGTCTTTTACACACACATGAGTGAATGCAAGGCATAATTGATCAACAGCCATACAGTTCACACTGAGGGTGACCGTATAAACAACTTTAACACTGTTACAAATATGCGCCACACTGTGAACCCACACCAAACAAGAATGACAAACACATTTCGGGAGAACGTCCGCACCGTAACACAACATAAACACAACAGAACAAATACCCAGAACCCCTTGCAGCACTAACTCTTCCGGGACGCTACAATATACACCCCTGCTACCACCAAACCCCGCCCCCCACCTCAGCCCCCCCCCCCATCTCAGAGGTCTCAAGGTTGGCAAGTATGCTCTAATATCGATTCCCAAATCAAAATATCGTTACTTTTGATGCTTTAGTTATTTGAGATAATGTACATCATTAACAGGAACACGGTGTAAAGTAACTAAATCGTTGAGATCTTGTCTTAATGAAACACACATGGTGGGAACTATTTTTTCTTCTGCCCAGTAATGCACAAACAAGAAAATAACTGCAATTGAAATGAGTCAGTCAGTATTATAAAGCATCAAGTGTACAGTATACATCCTTTAATTGTAGGCTATTTGGAGACACAACATGCATAAGTGCAGAATAACGCCATCATTTGTTTCACCCCGTGATTATATATTGTTTGAAGATGATTCCACAAGAGCAGAAAGTACACTATTTTGTAAATATTATCAGACCCATTAGGTTTATTTTCACAAAGTATCTGTATAGGATCAGTATTGCCGATACCTACGTATATTTTTACTCTGTATCTGACCAGAACAAAAATCAGTGGTATCGCACATCACTAGTGAGCATCTCGCTTGCCAGGAAGTAGAATTATGGAGGTTAATTTGTGTCTTAATTACAAAAGCTATGTATGTAACAAATGTATGTAATTTAATATTTTTGTGAACTAAATTTTCTGACATTGTTTTCATTGAAAAAAAATTGTGAGCAAATAGTGTGTGTATTCAAAAATTCAGTTTTAAAATTCAGTGTAAAAAAAAATTCAGTACAGAAAAAAATTGTCATATTATTTTTATAATATTCGTGTTACGTGGCTACAAACTTGACACCTCATTGGCTGATTTTGAGTCAGGGTTGATCGCTTTCGCTTTAATTTACTGGATGTGGGTTTTGAGTTTTGAAGCAGCAAACATTTCTGCACTGAAATGTTTTTACACATAATTTTTTTTACATATCATTTTTTTTAAGCTGAAATTTTCTGAACTTAATTTTTTTACACTGAATTTTTATACATACATACAATAACAAAATATAAATAAAAAATACATAAAAAATGTTACAATTAAATTTTTCACACTAATTTTGTACACTAAATTTTTCTACATTCAAGTTTGTTTTACAGTGAATTTTTATGTATTGAATTTTTTGCACTGAATTTTTTAAAATTGATTTTTTGCACTGAATTTTTTTACATACAATTTTTTACGCTAACATTTTTTACATATAATTTTTTAACACTGACATTTTTAAACGTAATTTTTTTACACTGAATTTTTACACATTTAAATTTTTATACTGATTTGTTTTACACTGAAAATGTACAGGTTTTTTTCACACTCACTTTTTATACATTGACATTTTTTACACTGAATTTTTAGGCATTGAATTTTTTTTACCCTGAATTTTTATACATAAAACTTTTTTACACTGAAATTTTTCACAGTGAAATTTTATACATTCAAATTTTTTTACACTGAATTGTTATGCATTGCATTTTTTTTACACTGAATTTCTTTACACTGAATTTTTATACATTGACATTTTTTACATAATATTTTTTACACTGACATTTTTTACACTGAATTTTCTACATTTATTTTTTTTACACTAACATTTTTAAACGTAATTTTTTTACACAGAATTTTTACACTAACATTTTTTATACAGATTTTTTTACCCTGAAAATTTTGACCGTTTTTTTCACTGAATTTTTATACATTTACATTTTTTACACAGAATTTTTAGGCATTTAATTTTTTTTACGCCGAATTTTAATACATTGACATTTTTTCACACTGAAATTTTTCACACTGAATTTCTCTACAGTGAATTTTTATACATTGACTTAATTTTTTGACATACAATTTTTTACACTGACATTTTTTAAACGTAATTGTTTATACTGAATTTTTATACACTGAACTTTTATGCATTTAATTTTTTTACGCAGAATTTTTTTACATACAATTTTTTTTACGCTGACATTTTTTAAACATAATTTTTTACACTGAATTAACGTTTTTTACACTGAAATTTTAGGCATTGGATTTTTTTTACGCTGCATTTTTATACATTGACATTTTTTACACTGAATTTCTCTACAGTGAATTTTTATACATTCAAGTTTTTTTTTACGCTGAAATTTTATGCATTGAATTTTTTGACATACAATTTTTTTACGCTGATATTTTTTAAACGTAATTTTTTTACACTGAAAATTTTCAGACTGATTTTTTTATACATTGATTTTTTTACACTTAATTTTTATGTATACATTTTTTTTTTACATTTAATTTTTATACACTGAAATGTTTTTCACTGAATTTTTATGCATTGAATTTTTTTACGCTGAATTTTTATACATTGACATTTTTTTACAGTGAATTTTTATACATTAAAAAAAAAATTTACACTGAAATTTTTCACTGAAATTTTATACAGTGACTTTTTTTCTCACTGACATTTTATGCATTGAATTTTTTTTACACTGAAATTTTTGACTTACAATTTTTTTTTACGCTAAAATATTTTAAACCCAATTTTTTACACTAGATTTTTATACATTGAATTGTTTTTACACTGACATTTTTTACACTGATTTTCTACACATTTACATTTTTTACACTTCATTTTTATGCATACATTTTTTTTACACTTAATTTTTTCACACTGAATTTTATGCATTGAATTTTTTACACTGTGTTTTAACTGATTTTTTAACACAAATTTTGCTCACAAATTTGTATTCAATGAAACTGCCAGCATATTTTGATGAAAAAAATTCAATTCAAATGTAAGAAATTCACTGACATAAACTGAGTGTAAAAAAAAAAGCTTTCGTAACAAACAGACAAATGAGCCTCCATAGAGAACCAACATGGATGACGCAAACAAAATACACGTTCTCAGCCAAATGAAGATGATGAAAAAGAAGGGAGGCAGAAAAGGAAGAAGCAGCAGAACGTTACCGACCGCGAGTTTTCCGTGCGTCCGATGACGTAGAAGCACGGCTCGCCCTGCTTGGAGTTGGTCATGCACAGAGAAAGGCTGGACAGCTCCACTGAGGAAGACCAGGAAGCAGAACAGGAAGTAGAAAGACAACAGCCTTGCGTGGCGGTAAAAGAAGAGAAGAAAAGAACAAGAGGAAGCGTTGCGTTTGAGTAGGCCACGTAATGGTCATCACCGTAATCTGGGACGTAGCCGTTTCCTTTCTTCAGGACCAGATGGATGCCATGACCTCCTCGCCGGATCTGCTCTACCGCTTGACTGTGCGTCATTCCCACCGCGCTGTTGCCGTTGATCTCCACCAGCTGGTCCGACACCTGAGAGCGCACGCCGGCTTTTATTGTGAAGGAGCCACGGGAAGTGCTGCCACTGAAAGGTTAGCGCGGTACCTGCATCTTGTTGCTGCGCTCGGCCGGCCCTCCCTCCATGAGTCCCAGCACGTAGAGCCCCATGTTGTACTCGCTGCCCCCCCTCAGCGAAAACCCAAAACCCGTGGGTCCTCGCTCTAGATCCACGGTGTAAAACCTTGACTCGTCCTACAAAAAAGAAAAGACAACGTTAACACGCTGCTAGCGCTAACAGTCACCCTGGTGCTACTGTGTTTCCTTGGCAATGTTCGCAAAACCAAAAAACAGACAATAAGAGTCAGACTCAAACGTTAGCAATAGCGAGTGAGTGACCTTTGTCCTCCCTCTGGATCCCTTTGGAAAGTGGTTGTCGATGTCCACGTCTGCCGCCTCCGTCTCTGAGAGGGACAATAAAAGTTTGGAGTAAGGACTCGGGGAAGTTTGCCACATGAGATGGCACAACATGTAGCACCCGAGGTTAGCCCAATGAGTACACAAGAAGATAGTATGTACACAATCATGGAAATAGCAGAGGTCATTAGGAATAGATTATAAATAAAACACATTTTAATTGGGCCTGGTATCTCTACCTTCTGGCCTGGGGCTGGTAAAAGCTAAACATTTTAGGTTTAAATGATCAAAATGAGCTAAAATGCCAGCATGAAATGTTAACATGCTAATGTTACCATGATAACATATAGTTAGCGTACTTCTAAGGAGGCGCCAAGTATTAAAATCCATGATTTTTAGGTTCCAATGAATATAACATGCTAAAATACTAGCATAAATCGTTAGCATGATAACATCGGAAGAGTTAGCATATGTTTAAAATGCCGCCAAGTATAAAGATCAATCATTTTTGGGTGTCAACGAATAAAATTAGATAGTAGTATTTTTGGGGAAAAGTTAAAAACAAAGCAAAAGAAAAAATTATGAAAAAAAGGAAATAATCTTGATAACATTACATTAGATCAGGGGTCTCAAACATGCGGCCCGCGGGCCGAGACGTTATTGTGCGGCCCCCACCTTCATATGAACGTGTAATGTTAGTGCGGCCCGCAAGTTTTATATGAATGGCGCTTGACAGCGTTGTGTGCGGAGCTGAAGCATTCTTGCCAACCCTCCCGACTTTCACCCGTCAACAATACTGAGGACAACAATATTGAGTCAACAATACTGAGGACATCATTATTGAAGACACGAGGTTTCGCGTCCACATTTTCTCCATACAAACAATGTGCCTGCACAGTCACATGTTTTATGCGGCTTCAACAGACACACGTAAGTGACTGCAATGCATACTTAGTCAACAGTCATACAGGTCACACTGAGGGTGGGCGTATAAAAAAAACTTTATCAATGTTACAAATATGCGCCACACTGTGAATCCACACCAAACAAGAATGACAAACACATTTTGGGAGAACATCCGCACCGTAACACAACATAAACACAACAGAACAAATACCCAGAATTCCTTGTAGCCCTAACTCTTCCGGGCTACAAGGAATCTACCAATCATGGTGTGGTATATGGCTCTCGAGGGCCGAACATTGACGTCACTTGCGTGATGCAAGCAGAGAAACATTTTGCTGCTTTTCCACGAGACTCGCACGCGCTCTTCCTCCCTCCCTCCCTCCCTCCCGTTGGCTCCAGACAAAGACGATTTTTGTTATTTGGGTCCAAAATACCCCTGCGTTGTGGAAAAGCGGCAAAATAGTGAAAGCGAGAGAAACGCTGCCATGGAGACGAGGGTTGTCTTACGTGCCTTGTTGCAGTCACACGGCGACACCTGTCCGTCAGTAATAAAGTCCCTGATAACCTGGACCAATTCAAACCGTTATTTGTTTTTTTTATTGTTTAATTTGCATTGCCTCACACGATGAACACTACATATATTTTTATATGACGCCATATAACACTCCGGGAGCCGTCACTTGTTCCCGGTACTTTCCGCCGACCGCCGTGTTGCTGTCGGGAGGAAAAGCGGAACGACACACATTGCGGAAATAACATTATTCTCTGTGCGTCAGTTAAATACAAATATATTCCACAACCCCAAACATGTCTTTTTCAAAGCATGCAGTGAAGAGAAAGGTTACTGACTAGCAAAGACAATTCCAGGAAAAGTGGGAGATGCAATATTTCTTTGTTGAGCACAGGGGCACCCCGACGTGTCTTATTTGCACAGAGAAAGTTGCCGTGCACAAGAAATACAATTTAAAACGTCATTATACAACTAGACATGCTGAGGAGTATGCAAAATACCAGGGAGATGAGAGAGTGAACCGGGTTGCACATTATGTGTATGTGTATACATTGTTGCTGACTGGAGAAATCTAATTATTATTGTTGGAATAGAATAGAATAGAATAGAAAGTACTTTATTGATCCCTGGGGGAAATTCAGCACCACAGTTCGCTCACAATAGACAAGAATAACAATAAATAATATAATATATATAATATATTATATATATAATATATAAATAATATAAATATATTCTACATATACTACATATACTCTACAATTAAATGCAGTCAATGAACATATGCATTATACAGTCTGATGGCTGTCGGTATGAAGGACTTCCTGTGTCATTCCGTCTTGCATTTTGGGAGTCTGAGCCTTCCACCGAACGTGCTCATTCTCCCCGCAAGGTCCGAGTGTAGTGGGTGGGAGGTGTTGTCCATAATGGCTAGGAGTTTTGCTAGACTTCTCCTCTCTTGTTATTACTTATGACTGATTTATTTACTTAATTCTCATTTTGTTCATTTATATTTTGATTTTATTTTGTGTTGAAAATAAAAATAAAGACATTTAAAAATAATTTTTTTAAGAAATCTTTTCTTGCAGCCCAGCCTAACCCAGACTCTGCATTCAGTGGCCCCCAGGCAAATTGAGTTTGAGACCCCTGCATTAGATAGATAGATAGATAGATAGATAGATAGATAGATACATAGTACTTTATTGATTCCTTCAGGAGAGTTCCCTCAGGAAAATTAAAAAAAGGTACAGAAATAGAAACACATTTTTCACAATGAAAATAAAATACAAACATAAAACGTTAGCATGTTAATATTAAACATGCTAACATTAGTAAAGTTGGCATACTTCTAAGATGGCTCCAATTTTTGAAAGTCATGATTTTTAGGTTTTAGGAATACAATTTACTTAAATGCTAACATAATATGTTAGGATGTTAACGTTAAACATGCTAACATTAGTTGAATTATCATACTTAGATGGTGCTAATCTTTTAAAAGTCATGATTTGTAAGTTCGAACGAATAAAATTAGTTAAAAAGTTAGCATAAAACATTAGCATGTTAAAGTTAAATATGCTAACGTAAGTGATGTTACCAAACTTCTTAGATGGTGCCAATTTTTTAAAAGTCATGATTTTTAGGTTTAAACGAATAAAATGTGCTAAAATGATAGCATAAAATTCTCGCATGTTAACGTTAAACATGCTAACATTAGTGAAGATAGCATACTTCTTAGATGGTGCCAATTTTTTTTAAAGTCAGGATTTTTCGGTTCAAACGAATAACACTAACTAAAGTGATAGCATAAAATTTAGCATGTTAACATTAAACATGCTAAGATTAGTGAAGTTAGCATACTTTTAAGATGGCGGCAATTTTTTAAATCACGATTTTTAGGTTTAAACAAATCAAATTAACTAAAATGCTAGCATGAAATGTTAGCATGTTAACGTTAAACATGTTAATACCAGTGGAGTTACAATACTCATTGGCGTCAATTTTTTAAAAGTCATGATTTTTAGGTTTAAACAATTAAAATTAGCCAAAAATCTAGCATAAAACGTTAGCATGTTAACATTAAACATGCTAACATTAGTGAAGTTAGCATACTTCAAAGATAGCGCCAATTCCCCCCCCAAAAAATTCAGTTTAAACAAATACAATTAGCTTAAAAGATAGGATAAAACATTAGCATGCTAACAATAAACATGCCAACATTGGGGAAGTTTGTTAACTTCTAAGATGGCGTCAATTATGAAAGTCATGATTTTTAGGTTTAAACGAATGAAATTAGCTAAAATGCTAGCATAAAACATTAGCATGTTACCGGTAAACATGCTAACAATAGTGCAATTTGTATACTTCTAAGGCGGCGCCAATTTTTAAAAAGTCATAATTAGGTTGAAACAAACACAATTATCTTAAAAGATAGCATACAAATTAGCATGCTAACAATAGACGTGCTAACATTGGAGAAGTTTGCAAACTTCTAAGATGGTGTCAATTTTGAACGTCGTGATTTTTAGGTTTAAACGAATGAAACTAGCTAAAATGCTAGCATAAAACAGTGCATGTTACCATCAAACATGCTAACAATAGTGAAGTTTGCAAACTTCTAAGATGACGTCCATTTTTTTAACGTCATGATTTTTAGGTTTAAACAAATACAATTATCCAAAAAGCTATTATAAAGCCCATCATAAAGGTGGAGTACCTAATCAATGGGCCCATTGAGGGACTTTTCTCTTAATAATAATAATAATAATAATAATGGATTAATAGGATTGCCATGGTAATGCAAAGTGTTTCAAAAATAAAGTAGCGCTTTAGCCACCATGGAGAGCTTCCCAACGATGTAAGATATGTTGGAGTTCGTTGGTCGGTTCGTCCCGTAATAAACGCGGCAGAATACAATAAAGGAATAAAGCATAAGTGCAAGCAATCTTCATATAGAAAAATAGAATAGTTTGTGGTCCAAATAGAATGTCAAAATATTGACAGCAAACCAAATAAAAGCACAGTTTGGACACGTGTACAAGTTTCGGCCATGAGATTGTGTGTGTGTGCGTGGCATACGTGCTCGTGCCGTGACGCTGAGCCTAAGCGTGTTCCCCGCCCTCCTCAGGATCTGGGCCAGGTCTCTGTGCTGGAGACCCGTCACCGCGCGGCCCTCCACCGCATCCAGCTGGTCTCCCGGCTGGATGAGTCCGCTGCGTGCGGCCGGACTGCCGCGTCTCACCGTCACGAAGCGGTGCGACATCATTGAGGCTTGAGGCGCTGCGGGGAGGGAGTGAAGACACGACGCTGTCAAAGACGCCACATAGAGACAACCATGTCCTAGGACAGGGGTCGGCAACCCAAAATGTTGAAAGAGCCATATTGGACCAAAGATACAAAAAAATAAAAATTGTATGGGGCCGCAAAAAATTGAAAGCCTTATATAAGTGTTATAATGAAGGCAACACATGATGTAAGTGTCTACATTAGCCTACTATCAAAATTACTTTAAAAGTCTTATATAAGTGTTATAATGAAAACAACACATGATGTAAGTGTCTATACTAGCCTACTATCAAAATTACTTTAAGTCTTATATAAGTGTTAGAATGAAGGCAACACATGATGTAAGTGTCTATACTAGCCTACTATCAAAATTACTTTAAAAGTCTTATATAAGTGTTATAATGAAAACAACACATGATGTAAATGTCTATATTAGCGTACTATCAAAATTACTTTAAAAGTCTTATATAAGTGTTATAATGAAAACAGCGATGAGGTGGCGACTTGTCCAGGGTGTACCCCGCCTTCCGCCCGGATGCAGCCGAGATAGGCTTCAGCGCCCCCCGCGACCCCGAAGGGAATAAGCGGTAGAAAATGGATGGATGGATGGATAATGAAAACAACACATGATGTAAGTGTCTATCTTAACTATATTAGCCTACTATCAAAATGACTTTAAAAGTCTTATATAAATAAGTGTTATAATGAAGGCAACACATGATGTCAGTCTCTATATTAGCCTACTATAAAAATTACTTTAAAGGTCTTATATAAGTGTTATAATGAAGACAACACATGATGTAAGTGTCTATATTAGTTATATTAGCCTACTATCAAAATGACTTTAAAAGCCTTATAAAAGTGTTATAATGAAGGCAACACATGATGTAGGTGTCTATATTAGCCTACTATCAAAATGACTTTAAAAGTCTTATATAAGTGTTATAATGAAGACAACACATGATTTAAGTGTCTATATTAGCTATATTAGCCTACTATCAAAATGACTTTAAAAGTCTTATATAAGTGTTATAAAGAAGGTAACACATGATGTGTCTATATTAGCTATATTAGCCTACTATCAAAGGCTGACGCAAATCTTCGATGACAGAAATATTATATTTAAATTTTTATTCTACACAATTTTGCAACAATTGAAATCATTAGTAAAACAGAAGCTTCTTACTGGATGAGATAACTCCTGGAAATGACTTTCTTAGAATGGCCAAAGGTATAGATGTGTGTGTCTAGGTTTAAGGAAACGGCAGGCTGTCTTCTTTTAATGGATTTTTTTACAATCTTTGCAAGCTGGGTAACGTTTGCTGTGGTCTGGAACAACATGGCACACCAACTACTATCAGAAATGCAGCCAATATAACATACATATAATGTGTCATGAGACATGCAAATATAAATTAAATACACAGAGGACATAAGTAATGGATATTAAATGAGCTCAAATATACCTACAAACGAGGCATAATGATGCAATATGTACATAAAGCTAGCCTAAATAGCATGTTAGCATCGATTAGCTTGCAGTCATGGATTGACCAAATATGCCCGATTAGCACTCCAGCAAATCAATAATATCAACAAAGCTCACCATTGTGCATTCACGTACAGCATAAAATGTTTGGTGGACAAAATGAGACGAAGAAGGAGTGGCAAAAAAAAACATCTTTCTGTGGCAGCATCGGAGAAAGTTGTACATGTTAACAAACTACGAGGAATTCAAGGATTGCTGAAATTAGTAGGACAAAACAGTGCTCGCCAAAATACTCTCATCAGTGAAGCATGTTTAATATAAACATTGGGATTTCGGACAATTAGGGAGGTTTGTCCTCCTACAGAAAATATACTAAAACAAACTTTTTTTTTTCTTCATTTTTTTCCATTTTCACACATCTCTAAAATAGGTCCAGGGAACCACCAGGGCGGCGCTAAAGAGCCGCATGCGGATCTAGAGCCGGGGTCAGCAACCCGCGGCTCTACATGTCCTCAATGCCGACTTCACAGCTCTACAGAAAAATGGAACAGCCAGGGATGGATACTGTTCACATTTGAACCGATACGGTACCTGAGGTTCCATAACGGTACCAATTTTCGGTACTAAGTTTGTATGTTGTCTCCTTTTCCATGAAGATGAATGTGTTATGTTGCGCCCTACAAAGGGTTTGTACTGTAAGTATTGCAGTTATTCCACACCAGCTGTAACATTCATCTTAGTTGTAGTTTTCATTACTAAATTTGGCGGTGTTGAAATCGCTAATGCTAACAGTAGCCTGTCTATGGCGAATCCACTGTAAATTAGCATCAAGCTAGCGCATTTTGGAGAAGTGGAGCCTTACCATATGTTTGAGCATTTTTTACCTAGAATGTTTGCTTTGTAGGTGGTGAAAGTTGCAATATTACTTGGAGTGACGCCAGGTATCGAAATATGTCACCGTTTGATTTTACGTGAATCCATACCCGCTAGTACCGACAAATTCGGTCGGTGATTATAAGAGTACAGAATTCGGTACCCATTCTTAGTGATAGCATCTGCTAATTAATTCGTAGCTTCATCTTTGGCGTTGCTAACAGGAAGTCAAATCTATTCTCAGCCAATCAGAAGGCATCAATCCAGGGACTGTTTTGTGAGAGAGCGTGATGGGGGCGTGGCTGTGCACTGTACCATGTGAGGAACGCTAGTTAGCGTTAGCCTCGGTCGTCTATGCATAATTGATCAAACGGCGATTAAGAACGCTGAATTATTCACACTAGCTCAAAATCTGTCACGAGGGCACAAAAACAATCCCGAACGCTTTCATCTGGTCCTCGTTCTTTGAAATAATCTTGCCCCCTCCGCACCCCTCAAGAGTGTGAGCACAGGGAGGGCCAGTGGGAGAGCAAACAAGACGCTGGCGAGCGCAAAAACACGAGAGGAGCTGACGCGATGCGAAGCGACAGCACAGAGCAACACGCAACATTGCGCTAAAAATAGAAAATTGTCCCAAGTTCAACACCAATTGGCTGCTAAAGAAGAACAACACCTTTATTTACCTGCACTCTTTGGGCTAAGCTAGGCTAGCAGTTTCTCTTTGCTTCTGATGTTTGTGCTAAGCTAAGCGTTTTTTTCCCTTACATTGTCTATGCTATTCTAGAATAGTTTATTTTTACTTCCAGTGTTTGAGCTAAACTAAGCCTTTTTACCATGTTGTCTCTGCTAAGCTAGGCTAGCAGTTTCCCCTTGCTTCCGATGTTATTGCTAAACTAAGCCAGTTATTTTTCCTCTAATTTTTAATACTAAGCTAGCAGGGGTTTTTTTGCTTCCATTAACTCCTTTCACTTGAGTGTCTTTGCTAAGCTCGGCTAGCAGTTTTCCCTTTTTATCCTTTTGTACTAAGCAAATTCTTCCACTGCAGTGTCTGTGCTAAGCTAGGCTAGCCGTTTTGCCTTCTTATTTGTTATTTGCACTGAGCTATTTGCTTTGACTGTGTAATGTCTGTGCTAAGCTCGGCTAGCAGTTTTCCCCATTCATCCAATGCTAAACTAAGCTACCGTAGATTCCGGACTATAAACTGCTACTTTTTTCCTATACTTTAAACCCTGCAGCTTATACGACAGAGCGGCTAATTAGTGGATTTTTCTTCGTTAACAGCCATAATAAATATTTTACAAGTAAATATTACAATATAACTAAAACAATTCTTACTTAACCGTCCCATGTGTGATGTCTGTAGGAGTGTTTTCATGCATGTTTGTACGTGCTATCGTAATGTAGTAAAGCTAGCGTCGTTATCATTAGCTAATACGCTAACACGTTTACGAGTGTCTGTTGTTAGTATTATTAACTTACAACAGCATTCTTTTTATATTATTTCAGTTTCACAAATTCCTCAGTAAATTCACCAAAACGTCACTGTGGAGTCTGTTTAGCTGATTAGAGAGCCAGCTTGCGCAGCTAGCGGGTCCATGACAACAGCTTCTGTTTTGTGTGATCCGCCGTCTTAACACAGTGTTACAGACACCGTTTGGAAACAATTAAGGTATGTAAATAAACATTTACAAAATCTTAAGTGTAAACAACTCATTTCACAACGTATTAACCTGTAAATTATCACTCTTCTAAAATTTAGTGGGTGCGGATTTTAGTCCAGAAAATACGGTAATTCCTTTTCTACACTTCTCCCGAGAGACTCCTTTTTGGGGGATGTTTGGTGGGCCAAATTAAAAGCATTGTTGCGGGCCATACGTTGCCTATTGAGGGCCCCTGCCTTACAGCGTCTGTGCTAAGCTAGGCTAGCAGTTTTGTCCTTGCCCCCCGGCGTGTGTGTGCTAATCCAGCTGTTGTCACCAAGTCAGGCGGATGCATAAAACAGGTCGATAAATAAAAGATTAACTTGACTCTCACTCTCACGCTCCCTGCTCTTTATCAGCGCTCTGGAATGTTTGAACCTCTTTGCACTCGTGACACACTTCGCTACACACACACACACACACACACACGTTACCCGACTCTAGAACTATACATATCAAGTGTGCCAGTCATTAAAAGTAACTTTGCACAAAAACAGGAAGTTCAGACTAGACTCCGCCCACAAAACATTCCCTCTATCATCACATGCTCAAAGATCCTCACCGGAATGTGAGATGCTCCACTCCTGGCGGTTTGAATAGAGTGCGACATCCTCCTGGAGGATCTCTGAGCGACAACACACACAAGGACTTACGTTTCCAGTCCTTGACCGTCTTTAGAAGAGACTGCAGCCGCTCCAACATGATGAGTTCACAAACCAGACCTAAAACCTGCGCCGAGGTCTGGGCGCGCGCGTGTGTGTGTGTTACTCAGCTGAGAAGAAGCAGCTGTCTGAGGGGGCGGGCCCACTTGGGAGGTGGGAGAGGCTGACGCACTGACTGTGTGTGCAATAATCTTTGTGAGGCCACGCCCCCTAAACTCAAGCCGAACCACCTGACAAATGTCAACAACATTCCCAAATTAAATCCCTTAAGAGTTTGTATGGAAGGTCAAAGTTCACGCGGAGACAAGCAGGACGCGGAGCGACTCACCGCCCCGGTTGATTTCCTGGGAGGCGATGACAAATCCAAAGCCTTCGCCGGGCCGCCGCCTAAGCTCCACCTCCACTGTCCTCCCAACCCTGGTGTCCTTGGCGGCAGCCGCCCCTCTGACGGGCCCTGCCGCACTCTCCTCCGCCCCCTGCAGGTCGCGTGGCTCAAGGGTCAGGGTGACGGGAACGGAGTCCAGGAAGCTGGTGCTTTGGATGAGGCCTGAGACGGGGGGGCCGTTGGAGGTCTGAGTAGGAAGCGCCCCTGGAGGGAAAAAACCACAGAGACATGAAAGGGCGGGGTCCAAAGAAACAACAACTTGAGGTCATGTAGGAGGAGCCCATGTGAGGGCGTTACCTGCAGCTGGGAGGTGCCCTTCCTGGGGGGCCTCCATGGCCAAGCCTGTCTGGCTGAGCGGGGGAACGCCCCCCACCAAGGCCCCGGAAGAAGGAGAAGGCAAATCGGCAGAAGTTGAGGGCGAGGATTTGGGGCTGGTGAGGCCATGTGGCGAGGGGAGGGGCTTATACAAGTTTGGTGTGACCACAGGAGCTGTGGGAGGGACAAATGTCAGCCATCAAAAGTTCGATGAAAACAATAATCAATAAGTACCTCGTCTGTGTACCAGCAGAACCATGTCCCCCTGTTTGGAGTGTTCCTGCAGAACCTTCTGGACCTGAGTAATCAAACACACGCCGTTAGTGACTCTTCATGTTGTCATGGAAGCCCAGGTGGTCTAACCTGGGAGAAACTGAGGTTCTGCACGTCTGCACCGTTGATCTTGACTACCGCGTCCCCGGCCTGTAGCGAGGGGCACTGCCTGCGGTCCCAGACCCGTCTCACCACAGCCAGCTGACCCCCCGGCCCGCCCGCCGTGATGCTGAAACCCAGACCCCCGCCATTGCAGCGTCCCAGCGCCACGGGCACCAGCTCGCCAGCGGGAGGCGACCCTGCAGCAAAGGGGGTCCCACGGGGGGCCTGCGGTGGCACTTGGTGGTTGGCCGGGCACCCGTTGAAACCGCAGGATGGGATTTCCCGAGGCGATGTGGGGGGGAGGCATGTCTGCGGCATCAGGGGCCGCGGGGCGGGGCCACCGGGAGGCGGAGTCTCTGGCTGAGTGAAATTGGAGAGCGCGTGGGAGGATGTGGATGTGGATGTGATTGGGAGGGTGGACGTGGACAAGTCGCTCTCTGAAGACTTGGAGCTCTGATGCTGGAGGAAGGAGGAGGAGAGGGTGGGAAGGGTGCTGCTGTTGTAGCCAATCACAGAAGACCTGTTCAAAACGGGGCGGGGCAGGTTAACAGCGCCCCCTCGTGGACCAAACCACATGAAAGGCTATGCTAACGTTTAGCTGACCTTCGGGTGCTACTGCCAGAGTCGCTGGGATTGGCCGACATCCTCTCTGCGGGAGTAGGAGGAGCCACAGGGGGTTCAGAGGAAGTGGGAGTGGGCGGGCCTGTCAGCCCATTGGTCATTGGCTGGGTTGAATAGGAAGGCGGGACTTGGGGGAGTCCTGCAGCGACATAAAGCCATCAAAGACAGGAAGAAGAAGTGTGTCAAAGTTTTGCTGACCTGAGCCACAGCTTCCGGCGTCCTCCACGTGGCTGTAGATCAGCGGCCCGCGCTTTTGCTTGGGGGGAGGAGTCTGCGGCTGTGGGGAGGAGTCAAGGCATCATGTGACCGGGGCGAAAAAGCGGCGCGTTGACGTTGTGAGCGGCTGGCGTACCATGTCCAGGTTGTGTTTGGGGCAGCCGTCCGGGTTGTAGAGCATCGGGTATCCTCGCCTCAGAACCACATCTACGCTCTGACCCATCGGGGCCGACTTGAGCATCTCCACCACCTCCTTGTGCGAGCGACCCAAGACGCAGGTGTCGTTGATGTACACCAGGATGTCGGCTGGGGACGCGGCACACGGGACCCGTCATTGCCAAAAACGGGTCAAGAGGCGGAGCTTCCGCCCCAACTGACGTACCTTGGTTGAGACTGGGCGGGCCTCCGGGCGTGACGCTGTAGACCTGCAGGAACTCGTGCGCTCGACTTCCCCCCACGATGTTGAAGCCAAAGCCTCGCGGGCCCTTGGAGAGACGCGTGTGCACAGAAAAGCCTCTCAGCTGACTCGGCTCATCCGTAAACTCTGGAACTGAAAGCGTGAGCGTCATCGGCAGGGAGCGGGTGTGCTGTCAAAATAAAAGCCTGGAAGACGTTGCTTACTCACGCTCTGAGCAGGAAGTTGTCCCCTTGTTTTGAGCCTCAACATCCTGTCTGCTGCTCTTTGACATGTGACTGACAGAGAGACTGCATCATCAACACTATTACGTCAAAGTTCTCAATGCATGCTGGGAACTGTAGAACCGCTCTTCAAATGTAAACAGGAAGTAGCAGGGGTTATTTGTCAGGGTGACACCACGACTCACTCGAGGTAGAAGTTGTTCCCGCCGTCGCCGTAGGCCACGTCCCACGTGTTGGTCGTAGGCGCTCTTCCTCGCCGTCCTCCATTCTCCGTCACCCCTGTCGACTCCCATGATTGGCTGAGAGGCAGCGTGGTGGGCGGGGCGCCGGCCGACCCTCCTGGAAGACAGAGACAGCGCGTCAGCGCACGTGTGTACGTGGGCGGGGCTACCATGTGCATGCGCACCGGACAGGCCGCTGTCTTCCTCGCTGTTGTCTTCTTCTACGGTTTTTTCCAGGTTGCTGAGGGATTTGCTTCTGGTCCTGAAGTTCCTAAGCAGGTTTCGATGTTCCTGATACGTGATTGGTGGACTGTCGGGACCTATGTGGACGGGGCGGGGCGTCCCGTAGTAGTTGCCTGTGATTGGACGAGAAAGCCTTACATTGAGATCAGTAACGACAACTCGAGGGAAGATAAAACTAGTAGGCCTTTTGAAGGTATCAAGTCCTTAGCTAAAGATTCACAGGACAGGAGCAAACACAATGCATCTTGGGATATTAAAGTCCTGTTGAGTCCTAGCCAAAAGGGGGCGTAGCTACAACACAACGCCACTGAACTGAATCGGTGAATTCGTCTGAAGAAAAACTCGCACACGATTTAGCGAGTCATGTCGGCAGATTCAGGACGCTTTTGGTATAGCGAGAAGAGTTAGCATAATTCCAAAAGGGTACAAAGTAACATAATCCATGATTATTAGCCTAAATGCTAGTATACAGAGTTAGTTTGCTAACAAGGGAACAGCTACCATACTTCTAAGATGGTGGCCAGTAACGAAATCTATGTTTATTTGGTTAAAAATACATTGTTAGCTGGCTAACATTAGCCCCTTAACGGGAACAGCTAGCATACTTCTAAGATGGCACTAAGTAACAAAATCAATTATTTTTAGGTAGAAATTAACAAAATGCTGGCAAAAAACGTTACAATACTAACATTAGCACTGTAACGGGAACAGCTAGCATACTTCTAAGAGGGCGGCAAGAAACAAAATCCATGTTTATTTGGTTAAAAATATACAGTTTGCTAAAATGCAAGCAAAAAATTGTTAGCTGGCTAACATTAGCCCCTTAACGGGAACAGCTAGCATACTTCTAAGATGGCACTAAGTAACAAAATCAATTATTTTTAGCTACAAATTAACAAAATGCTGGCGAAAAAGTTAAAAAGCTAACATTAGCATACTTCTAAGAGGGTGGCAAGAAATGAAATCCATGATTATTGGGTTGAATTGGACAAAATTAACTAAAATGCTAGCAAAAAAAAAAAGTTAGCATGCTAAAATTAACACTGTAACGGGATCAGCTGGCATACTTCTAAGATGGCGACAAGTGACGAAATCCATGTTTATTTCGTTAAAAGTACGGTTAGCTAAAATGCTGTCAAAAAACGTAAGAATGCTAACAGCAATGTAACGGTAACAGCTAGCATACTTCTAAGATGGCGGAAAGTAACAAAATCCATGTTTATTTGGTTAAAAAGTACAGTTAGCTAAAATGCTGACAAAAAACATTAGCATTCTAACATTAGCATGGTAACAGGAACAGCTCCCATACTTCTAAGATTGCACTAAGTAACGAAATGCATGATTATTGGGTTGAAATTAACAAAATTTGCTAAAATGCTAGCAAAATTTTTTTTGCATGCTAACATTAACACTGTAACAGGAACAGCTGGCATACTTCTAAGATGGCGACAAGTGACGAAATCCATGTTTATTTGGTTAAAAGTACGGTTAGCTAAAATGCTGTTAAAAAAACGTTAGAATGCCAACAGCAATGTAACGGGAACAGCTAGCATATTTATAAGATGGCGGAAAGTAACAAAATCCATGTTTATTTGGTTACTAAGTACAGTTAGCTAAAATGTTGGCAAAAATCATTAGCCTTCTAACATTAGCATGGTAACAGGAACAGCTGCCTTACTTCTAAGATGGCACTAAGTAACGAAATCCATGATTATTGGGTTGAAATGAACAAAATTAGCTAAAATGCTAGCAAAAAAAAAAATGTTAGCATGCTAACATTAACACTGTAACGGGAACAGCTGGCATACTTCTAAGATGGCGACAAGTGACGAAATCCATGTTTATTTGGTTAAAAGTATGGTTAGCTAAAATTCTGTCAAAAAAACGTTACAATGCTAACAGCAATGTAACAGGAACAGCTAGCATACTTCTAAGATGGAGGAAAGTAACAAAATCCATGTTTATTGGGTTAAAAAGTACAGTTAGCTAAAATGTTGGCAAAAAACATTAGCATGGTAACGGGAACAGCTACCTTACTTCTAAGATGGCACTAAGTAACAAAATCCATGATTATTGGGTTGAAATTTACAACATTTGCTAAAATACTAGCAGAAAACGTTAGCATGCTAACATTAACACTGTAACGGGCAACAGCTGGCATACTTCTAAGATTGCAGCAAGTAATAAAATTCATGTTTATTCGGTTAAAAGGTAAGGTTAGCTAAAATGCTGTCAAAAAAACCCATTAAAATGCTAACATTAGCACTGTAACGGGAACTGTACTTCTAAGATGGCGGAAAGTAATGAAATCCACGGTTATTTGGTTAAAAGTACAGTTAACTAAAATGCTGGCAAAAAAACATTAGCATTCTAACATTACATTAGCATGGTAATGGGAACAGCTAACATACTTGGGAAGATGGCATTAAGAAACGAAATCCATGTTTATTTGGTTAAAAAGTACAGTTAGCTAAAATGCTGGCCAAAAACATTAGCATGCTAACCTTAGCACTGTAACGGGAACAGCTAGCATACTTGTAAGATGGCACCAAGTAACGAATTCCATGATTATTGGTTTAAACAAACAAAATTAGCCAAAATGGTAACAACATTTTTTTTAGCATGCTAACATTAGCACTGTAACGGTAACAGCTAGCATACTTCTAAAATGGCACTAATCCATAGATATTGGGTTGAAATGAACAAAATTAGCTAAAAATGCTAGCATAAAATATATATATATATATTTTTTTAAATTTAGCCTTTATTTAACCAGGTAATATCCCATTGAGATCAAAGATCTCTTTTCCAAAGGAGACCTGGCCAAGAGGGCAGCAGCAAGGTTACATTAAAAAACAGTAAACAACACATAAAACATCACATTTACAACATTAAAACTTTGCTCACATAACACATATGCATACAGACAAGGTAGACTGCAATCCTTTCACAGAAGCTTTAAACTCATTCAATGTAACAAGGGTTTGAAGTTTAATATTCGATTGTAGGTTATTCCAAGCCTTCAGTGCTGAAAACCTAAATGCTTTCTTGCCCAGTTCAGTTCTTACTTTGGGGACGACAAATTGCAGAACATTCATTGAACGAAGATTGTGACTTCCTTGTTTCTTTGTTAAAAGACAAGACATATAAACATAAAATATTTTTGTCTTCACCTTTAAACTTTCCGCTCTCCAGCAACGCGCCCGACTCCTCCAAAGAGAAGAACTCCTCGATGGACACAAAGTTGTAGTCCACACCGCTGATCTCCCCCTCGCGAGGCTGCCGGGTCGTACCTGCCGACGGGAAGAGTGATGTCATCACAGAGCGCCACACGTACGTGTGTGTGTGTGTGTGTGTGTGTGTGTGTGTGTGTGTGTGTGTGCACGTACAAGGCACGGCGCGCAGGTAGAGGTTCTCCCGTATGAGCTGCTGCAGCTGACTGTCCATGGAGGACGGAGTGAAACACTTACTGAGGTACAGGCGAAGATCTTTGCACAGCGACGCACCTGTAGACACACACGCACGCCATCTTAGCAAAGAACTCACGCACATGGCGCAAGCCTTGGCCACCTGGTGAGACGGTCTTGATCCTGATTGGATGAGGACAGGAGTTGAGGACCCCTCGCACGTCGCCCAGCGTCATCCCCAACACGGGCGTGCCGCCGATCTCCAGGATGATGTCGGCCACAGTGGCGCCGCCCCCGGGGGCCACCGTCACGAAGGGAAACTCGCCATAGTCGGCCCCGCCCCCGATGGCCAGCCCCAGCTCACCCGAGCTGCCGCCCAGCGGCACAAAGCCCTCCTGCACCTGCGACAAGATGGCAGCCAGATGATTAAGTCAGTTGTCAGGCGACGTGCTAGCGTGTTAGCGTGTCGTACCTTGGAGCGCCAGTGCAGCTTCTTCACCGTGTTTTTAGACATGGCCGCCGAGCTGCAAAGAGGAAGACGTTCTTCACTTATTGTTTACAACCTAACAAATCCCTAGACCAGGGGTGTCTAAGGTGAGGCACGGGGGCCATTTGCGGTCCGCAGCTAATTTTCTAACAGCACATTCTAAAAATACTCTTAAAAAAAGTTAAATAAAAGAGAAAAGTAAGAAAAAATAAAATGAAAAAATAAAAATAAAATGTATATGTATATTGTATGACTTATTTTAACACTATTATTAGTGGGACCCTCCTGGGTCCCTAAAAATTTTAGTGGGATTTAAAAAATAAAATTAAATCTTTGCTCAAAAAATAGTATTTTAAGGCTCCAATTACTTCACATCAAATATTCTGTGTAGGCGGGGTTGAGGAGGTCTTCCTTCCACCCTTCCACAACATCCCCAGACGAGGTCAGCAGCACACCCCCCCCCCCACCATACACAGTGTTGACAGTGCACTGCTTCCCCCTCCTGAGGCAGTGGATGATGGTCCAGAATCGCTTCAAAGCCACCCAGAAGTCGGTCTACATGGCTTCTCCGAACTCCTCCCATGTCCGAGTTTTTGCCTCTGCAACCGCCAAAGCCGCACACCGCTTGGCCTGTCGGTACCTGTCTGCTGCCTCCAGAGTCTTATGAGCCAAAAGGACCCAATAGGACTCCTTCTTCAGCTTTACGGCATCCCTTACCCTTGGTGTCCACCAGTGGGTTATAGGATTACCGCCACGACAGACTCCGATCGTCCGCCTAGACAACAGAGGTACGGAACATGGTCCACTCGGACTCAATATCCAGCGCCTCCCTCGATACATGTTCAAAGTTCTGCTGGAGGTGGGAAGTGAAACTCCCTCAGACGGGAGACTCTGCTAGACGTTCCCAGCAGACCCTCATAATGCGTTTGGGCCCGCCAGGTCTGTCCGGCATCCTCCCCCGCCATCGCAGCCAACTCACCACCAGGCGGTGATCGGTTGAAAACTCCGCCCCTCTCTTCACCCGAGTGTCCAAAACATGAGACCGCAAATCTGATGATCCAACCACAAAGTCGATCATGGAACTGCGGCCTAGAATGTCCTGGTGCCAAGTGCACATATGGACACCCTTATGTTTGAACATGGTGTTTGTTATGGACAATCTGTGACCAGCACAAAAGTCCAATAACAAAACACCACTCTGGTTCAGATCCGGGCGGCCATTCCTCCCAATCACACCTCTCCAGGTTTCACTGTCGTTGCCAACGTGAGCGTTGAAGTCCCCTAGTAGAACAAGGGAATCACCTCTCCAGTACTCCCTCGAGGGACTCCAAAAAGGGTGGGTACTCTGAACTGCTGTTTGGTGCTTAAGCACAAACAACGGTCAGGACCCGTCCCCTCACTCCGGAAGCGGAGGGAAACTACGCTCTCGTCTACTGGGTTGAACTCCAACGTACAGGTTCTGAGCCTGGGGGGCAACAAGAATTGCCACCCCAGCCCTTCGCCTCTCAATGCTGGTAACGCCAGAGTGGAAGAGAGTCCAGTACCTCTCGAGAGAACTGGTTCCAGAGCCCTTGCTGTGCGACTAGATCCAGCCGGAACTTCCTCACCTCGCGCACCAGCTCAGTTTCCTTCCCCCCCAGGGAGCTGGAAGGGGGGACCCATGTTGCCTCTTCAGGCTGTGCCACCATCAAGTCCCACCTCCAACGCGGGCGGGAGAAAACCTTCGTCCAACATTTTTTGTATTCATAGAAGTCTTGAGCTGCTCTTTGTCTGGTCCCTCACCTAGGACCTGTTTGTCAAGGGAGACCCTACCAGGGGGCACAGCTCCTAGGACCATTGGGACACGCAAACTCTGAGAGGAGTTGAGGGAAGGTTTTGTATTAGTTTTGAAAATATCAAAATGGACCCCACATGCTTTGATTTTTCACTGTGCGGCCCTCAGTGGAAAAAGTTTGGACCCCCCGCCGTAGACATACTGTACATGTGGACATCTTTGCATTTTCACACACACACACACACACACATGCATGCACGCACACACATTCTTGTATTTGTTACCTTCTTGAGACCTACGAAAAATGCCTACCTCTTTAGGACCACCCTTTCTAGATATATAAAGATTTGTATTTACAACATTAATAATATAGACATACTATGCAAATATAAAAAAAGCTTGTTGTAAAAAAATGACTTGAAAAAGGTCACAATTTCACAAGAAAAACTTTTAATTTTGGCAGTATTATAATCAAAGTCATAATTTTACTCAACGCAAGTCAAACTTTTACAAGAAAAACTGAACATTTGTGCAATATTATGATAAAAGTTGGAATTTTACTCAATAACAGTTGCAATTTTACAAGAAAAGCTTAAAATTTGGGCAATTTTATGAAAAGAGTCGTAATTTTACTCCAAAAATGTCACTATATTACAAAAACAACAACAAAATTGGCAATATTGTGATAAAAGTCAGAATTTATATGACAAATGTCACCATTTTGCATAAATAGTAATCATTTTACCTAAAAAAGTAATAATTTTACAAGAAAATATTGTAATATTACAGAAACAGATAGAATATGAGAAATTGTTCCCAATTTTATAAGAAAAAAAGTCGACACTGTGAGAAAAACACTGCTTTTAGTTTATTTATTTATTAGTTAATTTATTTATTTATTTTTGTTTTGTTTGTAGTTGGTTTTTAATCTTCAATATTTACTTCAAGTTATTACAGTATGTCTCTATATACATATATATATATATTTTTTAAATTAATTTTTGTTAAAGGGGGCTGTCACGCCAATTTTCTTCCCATCACAAAAACCTTCCTAACCCCCATTTACTTCCGGGGTCATTTCCGCTTACGTCATTTCCTCTTACTTACATCATTTCCTCTTACGTCATTGCCAGCGATCGATAAATCCAAATCTCCTGAAAATGGTGGTGTCACTGGATGATATTCGTCTTTATCTGTCCCAGGGGACTTATGTCAAACACCATCAGGCTTCGCAACATTTCAAGCGGAGTGTTAGGGCCGCTGCTGCGAACTTCTGTCTTCGTGGTAACGTGCAAAAAATATGAATTAATATATAATACTGTTAAATGTCTGTACTACTTTAAATCAACATTATTGTTGAAACAATTTCACTAATATTAATTAATACATAATACTGTTAAATGTCTGTACTTTAAATCAACATCATTGTTGAAACATTTCAGTAATATTAATTAATATATAATGTTAAATGTCTGTACTTTAAATCAACATTATTGTTGATAATTCAGACGTTTTGTTAACGCTGTATTATAAAAAAGAGTCAAACGAAGTGCTATCGATCGCTGTCAATGACGTAAGAGGAACTGACGTAAGCGGAAATGACCCCGGAAGTAAATGGGGGTTAGGAAGGTTTTTGTGATGGGAAGAAAATTGGCGTGACAGGGCACATTTAATTTCTTACACACACTTGTTATTACATATGCTGGTCAGAGGGGGAGCACTTCGAATTTTTACACACTCTTGTTATTTCATATGTTGACCAGAGGGGGACCACTTTTAAAAGCGACACACAGTCAATTTGAAAAATCCCTCCTTTTTGGGACCACCCTCATTTTGATAGATTTCACCACCAGGGGTGCAAATGAGACATTCTCTATTAGATGCAATGGTTTTCTGTATTGGGACCATGGTTTATGTCCTAACTTGTTCACACCTCCTCATATGAAAGATACTTTTCCTTTTTGATATCTCAAGAAGGATAGAAATACGAGAACACACACACACACACACACCTGCCTCTTATTGACACCTGCCAACACGATCTGTGCACGGCCATTCGTACCTGAAAAAAGTGTTGACGGTGACAAGCTAGGACACTTCCAAGGAAACGTCCTCTAGTTAGGAAGTAAGGTGGCAAAGAAGGTAGCAAGGAGGTTACCGAAACAGCGAGGAGATGAGGAGGGATCCTAGGAGGTGAAGCGTCGTTGGTGGCTATGTCACTTCCTGTATGTGTGTGTGTTTATTTCCCTTATGCCCTCTATCTCTCAACAGTTGTCGCTCGCCCCTCCCTCTCCGACAGGACCGGTCAAAGGTTGTCCAAGGTGTGATGAAAGAATGTGTATTGTGTGTGTGTGTGATAAACATGTCCCTACCTACCTATCTATCTTTAAACGCACGAACATGTTATGTAAACAATGTGTTGACTTTTTTTTTTTTTTTTTTTACAGCATTCTAATGTGTTGTTTTTGATGCGCACGCTTCCAAAAGGCATTATTTCACGACAGGAGCACTCACTCCGACACCTTTTTTCATTCGCGTCAATTAAAAGTTTATTTTCTCGCGCCACCGACAGGTCGCCAACATGTTGACTGACACGTGTTGCCTCGCTGTCGGATATGTTAACAAGATGACGTCATCGCCACGGTGCGGAAACGACGACGTCATCCCGACTCGGGTCGGAGGTCACTAACTAAGCGAGTAAGTTGTCGATGTTAGCATGTCCGCTAGCGTTAGCGCGGCAGTGTTTACACTTGACGATGTCAGAGAGAGAGACATCCCCGCGAACACACGACCTTTGGCGCCTCGAAAAGCCACCTGTCAATCAGGCGGTGCGTTTCAACTCGTCGTGACGTCATACCGTGGCAGCCTACACAATAGAGGATCACCGTGTCAACACGAACGCGCGCGCATCAGCACAGGACACGCGCGCGCGTGCTCGCCGGGCAATGTGCTGACGGTGTCGTTTTTGACCTGCGGCAGCGCACTCACACGCACGCGCCACGACAAACTAAAAAAAAAACCCAAAAACGTTATCTCTCACGCACGCACACAAGCACACTGCGTGGGTTTTTGTTGTTGTTGTTTTTTGTTTTTTTTTACCGTCATGCTCGTCCGCCCCCGTGGCCGCGTCGTGGTGCTCCTCTGCCGGCTCGGAGCCGCTCGACGCCTCGCTGACGCTGTTGCTGCAAGGTGCATGCGCGCGCGTGTGCGCGGGTTAAGGGAAGGCGCGTGCCGGACGACCACTGCAGGTGAGGATGCAAAGCAGCGACGTGTGCGTGAGCGCGTGCACGCCAGCTAATGTCCCTCCATCCCGTACTCCATCCACTCACTCTCTCTCTCTCTCTCAGGCATGTACGCGCTTGGAAGGGGGCGGGGCAGCAGAAAGAAGAGAGGAAGAGGATCCTCATAGTGGGAGGAGTCAGAGAAATGTCTTCAGAAGGTGAGAGTAGTAAACACACACACGGTGATGTGAGTTCACCTCACATTTACTCTCCTCCCCTGACAAGTAGAGTGACGTAAGGATTCGAACACTGAAGCAAAGACAACAAGCCGCACGCACTCTACCCCACTCACTACAGCGTCGTGCTAAAGCTAGCAGCTAGCCAAACCACTACAGCAGGGGTCGGCAACCCAAAATGTTGAAAGAGCCATATTGGAGCAAAAATACAAAAACAAATTTGTCTGGAGCCGCAACAAATTAAAAGCCATATTACATACAGATAGTGTGTCTTGAGATATACATTGAATTGAGATGATTTACAGGAAACTAAATGAGCTCAAATATAGCTACAAATGAGGCATAATGGTGCAATGTGTACATATAGCTTGCCTAAATAGCATGTTAGCATCGATTAGCTTGCAGTCATGCAGTGACCAAATGTGTCTGATTAGCACTCCACACAAGTCAATATCATCAACAAAACTCACCTTTGTGCATTCACGCACAACGTTAAAAGTTTGGTGGACAAAATGAGACAGAAAAAGAAGTGGCATAAAAACACGTCCTAGAAAGTCGGAGAAAGTTATATATGTAAACAAACTAAGGTGAGTTCAAGGACCGCCAAAATTAGTAGGACAAAACGGCGCTCGCCAAATACTCGACTCGGTGAAGCATGTTTAATATACAGTGTGCTTTATAACAATTAGGGAGGTTTGTGTCATGTTTGTCCTCCTACAAAAACAATATTAAAACAAAAATATATATTTTTTCCCCTCATCAATTTCCATTTTTCATACATTTTTTAAAAAGCTTCAGAGAGCCGCTAGGGCGGCGCTAAAGAGCCGCATGCGGCTCTAGAGCCGCGGGTTGCCGACCCCTGCACTACAGGAACATTTCACATGTTAGCCGTCCAATTAAATTGACATTTAGCTCAAGATGACCAAACTATTTTTATTTTGTCATTTTGTACACTGTTATTACTATTAATGATGGCACAGGGGTTAGTGCATGTGCCTCACAATACGAAGGTCCCGAGTAGTCCTGAGTTCAATCCCGGGCTCTGGATCTTTCTGTGTGGAGTTTGCATGTTCTCCCCGTGACTGCGTGGGTTCCCTCCGGGTACTCTGGCTTCCTCCCACCTCCAAAAACATGCTTGAATGGCAACACTAAATTGGCCCTAGTGTGTGAATGTGAGTGTGAATGTATTCTGTCTATCTGTGTTGGCCCTGTGATGAGGTAGCAACTTATCCAGGGTGTACCCCGCCTTCTGCCCGAATGCAGCTGAGATGAAGTGAAGTAAATTATATTTATATAGCCCTTTTCTCTAGTGACTCAAAGCGCTTTACATAGTGAAACCCAATATCTAAATTACATTTAAACCAGTGTGGGTGGTACTGTGAGCAGGTGGGTAAAGTGTCTTGCCCAAGGACACAACGGAAGTGACTAGGATGGCAGAATCGGGGATCGAACCTGGAACCCGCAAGTTGCTGGCACGGCCACTCTACCAACCGAGCTATGCCGCCCCAAGAGATAGGCTCCAGCACCACCCGCGATCCCAAAAGGGACAAGCGGTAGAAAATGGATGGATGGATGGATACTAGTAATACTGCATTTGTTGTGTTTTTAAGAAGGGTAGGTAATTTTAACTGACCAACCAATGTAGCATGTTGGGCAGTACGGCGGAAGAGGGGTTAGTGCGTCTGCCTCACAATACGAAGGTCCTGGGTTCGATCCTGCGCTCGGGATCTTTCTGTTTGGAGTTTGCATGTTCTCCCCATGACTGCGTGGGTTCCCTCCGGGTACTCCGGCTTCCTCCCACCTCCAAAGACATGCACCTGGGGATAGGTTGATTGGCAACACCTAATTGGCCCTAGTGTGTGAATGTGAGTGTGAATGTTGTCTGTCTATCTGTGTTGGCCCTGTGATGAGGTGGCGACTTGTCCAGGGTGTACCCCGCCTTCCGCCCGAATGCAGCTGATATAGGCTCCAGCACCCCTGCGACCCCGAACGGGACAAGCGGTAGAAAATGGATGGATGTAGCATGTCTATGAATGTTCTCATATGTTTTTTTATTGTTGTTTGATTTTTTTTGTTTTTTGTTTTTTTATTGAACAACATACATACATTTATAATTCACTCAACAGTCAAGGCACTTTCAACAACAAGGAAAGAAAACCAAAGCAAATACAGAGAGTATTAAATATTAATAAATAATAATAATTTAAAAAAAAAATTAAAAGACAAAAAGGGCTACCTAAATCACTTTAAATGTTTTTAACAAAGATATCAATTTCAGGGCTTTTGTACTCTTAATCATTCTCCAAGATTCGATTGATAATTGTAAACCATTAAGCCAAGTACAAAATATAGGCCTTACTTTCACAAATCGACATTTATGTAGAACATTTTTTGCCTGGAGCATAATAATGTTGACAAACATTTCTATGTTACAGTCGTTTATAAAAATACCAAATGTAATCTCTTGTATAGTGAATTATATCTATATAGCGCTTTTCTCTAGTGACTCAAAGCGCTTTACATAGTGAAACCCAATATCTAAGTTACATTTGAACCAGTGTGGGTGGCACTGTGAGCAGGTGGGTAAAGTGTCTTGCCCAAGGACACAACGGCAGTGACTAGGATGGCAGAATCGGGGATCGAACCTGGAACCCTCAAGTTGCTGGCACGGCCACTCTACCAACCGAGCTATACCGCCCCACAGTGAATGGGGACATCTCCACACTCTTGTCTCTCAGCCAATCTCTAATCTCCTCCCAAAACACATGTACACTCTCACATTCCACACACATTATTGACATCCTCTGCCGTCAACCTCCATGTTAAATTTAAGTTTCAAAAAATCCTTTGAAGGGTATATGCCATTAATAATTTAAAATTGTATTTCTTTAATTTTGGGAAGAATTGGGTATGTAATATATCTTGTCCTCATTTTCCTTAGCTCAACTTTTGTAAACTCCTTCAGGTGAATGTTCTCATACGTTGCATGTTAGCCATCCAGCTAGCAGCCAGCTAAAGTAAGGTAATGTTCAACAATAGTTAATAATATGATCATGAAAACGTAATTATTTCCTTATTTGTTTGTGTCAGCGTTTTAAAATTATTTCACTTAGAAATTGTAACGTGTTAGCTAGCATGAATATAATTATATATTTAATGCAGGGGTGTCCAAACTTTTTCCATAGAGAGCCACACACTAAAAAATCAAAGCATACGTTGGCCAATTTAAAACTTTTATTTTCAAAACCAACACAATATATATATATATATATATATATATATATATATATATATATATATATATATATATATATATATATATATATATATATATATATATATATATATGTATATATATATATATATATATATATATATATATATATATATATATATATATATATATATATATATACATATACATATATATATATATATATGTATATGTATGTATATATATATATATATATATATATACATATATATATATATATATATATACATATATATATATATATATATATATATATATATATATATATATATATATATATATATATATATATATATATATATATATATATATATATATGTATATATATACAGTATACATATATATCCATCCATCCATCTTCTTCCGCTTATCCGAGGTCGGGTCGCAGGTGCAGCAGCCTAAGCAGGGAAGCCCAGACTTTCCTCTCCCCAGCCACTTCGTCGAGCTCCTCCCGGGGGATCCCGAGGCATTCCCAGGCCAGCCGGGAGACATAGTCTTCCCAACGTGTCCTGGGTCTTCCCCGTGGCCTCCTACCGGTTGGACGTGCCCCAAACACCTCCCGAGGGAGGCGTTCGGGTAGCATCCTGACCAGATGCCCGAACCACCTCATCTGGCTCCTCTCGACGTGGAGGAGCAGTGGCTTTACTTTGAGCTCCCCCCGGATGGCAGAGCTTCTCACCCTATCTCTATGGGAGAGCCCCGCCACCCGGCGGAGGAAACTCATATATATATATATATATATATATATATATATATATATATATATATATATATATATATATGTATGTATGTATGTATGTATGTATGTATGTATGTATGTATGTATGTATGTATGTATGTATGTATGTATGTATGTATGTATGTATGTATGTATGTATGTATGTATGTATGTAGATGCTCGGCGGTGGGCCGAGCATTTTAACACCGTGCTCAACCAGCCCACCCCAGTGGACCCAACTGTCCTTGCAGAGCTCCCTGAACATCCTAGCTTGCCAGATCTCGACCTCCCCCCAACCTTCAAAGAAATCCTGCATGCAGTCAAAACCCTGAAAAACAATAAATCCCCTGGACCTGACAGCATCCCGGCTGAACTTCTCAAGGAAGGAGGCTACCTCTGTACACGGACACTGTATCTCTACATTTCAGAGGTGTGGAGACGAGAGTGTGTCCCGCAACAGTGGAAAGATGCCAACATTGTGACCATCTACAAGAACAAAGGAGACAAATCCATCTGCTCCAATAGTAGGGGTATCTCTCTGTTGGCCATTGCTGGAAAGGTCCTTACCAAGGTCATGCTCCGCAGACTCATCCCCGCAATATCAGAACGGGTCACCCCAGAGTCGCAGTGTGGTTTTCGGAAGGACAGGGGGACAGTTGACATGATCTTTGTGACACGTCAGCTCCAAGAGAAATGCCGGGAGCAGCACAAGGACTTGTTCATTGCCTCTGTCGACCTTTCAAAGGCATTTGACACAGTGAACAGGGACCTACTGTGGCAAGTCCTGAAGAGATTTGGGTGTCCACCCAAGTTTCTCACCATCCTTGCACAGTTCCATTCTGGGATGATGGCCCGAGTGGTAGTTGGAAGACACAGCTCAAAGCCCTTTGGTGTGAAAACTGGAGGGAAGCAGGGCTGTGTGCTGGCTCCAGTTCTCTTCAACATCTTCCTCGTCTGTGTCACAACACTGCTACGTAGGGGGATGGAGGAGCAGGCTGGAGTTACCATAGACTTCAGGCTTGATGGTAACCTGTTTAACATCAGGAGGCTACAGGCAACTACCAAGCTGACCTCAGAGACCATCATTGAGCTGCAATACGCCGATGACTGTGCCCTGGTTGCCCATACACCACAGGCTCTGCAAAACATCCTCTCGGCAGCTGTAACTGCATATACCAGAATGGGACTGACGATCAACACCCAGAAGACAGAGGTACTCTGTCAGTCTAGTGCTGACCTCCCACAATACCCCACAATAACCCTCACAGCAGCAGGGCAACAGCTGCTCACGGTGCCCACCTTCAAATACCTGGGGAGCATAATGTCTGACACCTGCTCAATGGATGACGAGATCCAGAACCGCCTCAAGCAAGCATCAGCATCTTTTGGTTGTCTAAGGAGAAGGGTTTTTCAGAACAGCAACCTCAAACTCCACACCAAAGTGCTGGTCTACAGAGCAGTATGCATCACTGCATTACTGTACGGATGTGAGGCATGGACTATCTACAGCCGCCATCTGAGAAGCCTGGAGACCTTCCATGTAAGATGTCTGCAGAAGATCCTTGGCATCACATGGAAGGACAGAGTGCCACACACAGAAGTGCTGGAGAGGGCAGGCAGCTGCAGCGTGGAGTCCATCATGACCCAACATCAACTCAGGTGGTTGGGGCATGTCATCCGAATGCCCAGCCATAGACTCCCACGCAGAATCCTCTATGGTCAGTTACACCTTGGCCAACGCAGTGCTGGTGGGCAGAAGAAGCGGTTCAAAGACCAAATGAAGACCACACTGAAGAGATGCCAGATCAACCCCTCTTCACTGGAGGAACTTGCTTCCTGTCGAGACCTCTGGCGCTCCCACTCCTCACAGGGAGTGGATTATATAGAGGAACAGCGCACACAACACCGTGCAGCAAAGCGTGCGAAGAGGCATGCTCGCCAAGCCACCCCTGCTCCCCCCAGCACCTCCTTCACATGCCCGGTCTGTAACCGCATCTGTGCATCCAGGATCGGACTGTTCAAACATCAGCAGACTCACAAATAAAAGAAGATGGTCATCATCGAATCGATGGACAACCCGAAGAGTCTCAGAGTCATAAAAATAATTCATGTATATAAAAAATGTTTTGTCAACACTTAAATCTCTAGATCAACTTCAGGTCTATCTGTCTGTATAAAAAGTTTTATTTATTTTGTTATTAATGTTTTATGCCCTTTTTGTTCAAGAAAACCTTGTTTTTTATGGCAAAAACACAAACAAATCCCATATTTCCCCCTCAATAAATGTTCAAATTTGAATATTTGATGTAAAGTATTTGGAGCTTTAAGTAGGTCAGTAATTCATAACACCATTCATTTTGATTCGTTATTATTTATAGAGCAAAGACCGTTTAAAAAAAAAAAAATCGCAGTAATCCAGAAGGGCCCCACTCAAAAGAAGTGTTGAAAGTAAAAAAAATAAAAATGTATGACTTATTTTTAATGCTTAAATCGGATCCAGTGGTGCCCAAAATGGGGTCCGGGGGCCATGTTTGGCCCGCTGAGTCGTTTTGTTTGGCCCGCCAAAGGGTGGAAACTTTGTTATTTACATTTAGGTTGTTTGTCTTTCACACTTAAAATGAGCCGTTTCTTGTTTCAATATCGATATAGGATATCGGCATGTGGTCAGCAAAAAACAACAACAAGTATCGGATTGTATCCCCTTGCATGTAAAATGTCCTACACAAGCAGTCCTGCAGCGTGTTAACTTCTAAATGTCCTCCAATGAACACACATGGTTGATCTTTTCTTCAATTTTACTCAAGACGTATTAGAAAGCATCTAGTAACAAACGTGTCCGTATCATTCAACTTACTGCGTCATGCGCTGAACTTTAGAACTGTTTTGACCACAAGGTGTCGCCAAAAAAACAATAACCACTCCACTTCAGCATAAAGACGGCATAAGTCCATTCCAAACAGTTAATAATAAATAGGTTACAATGAGCTTTCTGTTTGAATAATTTCACATGTCCAAACATTTTCTAACATTCCACACTACAAAATAGTACAAGTATTCCTGCTGATATTGTATCGGATCAATATCGGTGTCGGCCTATTCTCAAGGCTCCAATATCGGTAGCATATTGGAAGTGAAAAGGTAGTATCGGGACATCCCTACTTAAAATTGTGATCTTTGGCTCGCCGCCCATTTGGCCCCTCCGCTCTAGAACAACTTTAGAGCCATCCATTGATTATACATTTTTTAAATGTTTTTTTGGTTAATTTTTTGCCCTTTTTGTCATAAAATTTTGTATTTTATGGCTAAAATACACAATATTTCCCCCCCAAAAAATATTTCAAAGTGAAGTAATTGGAGCCTTAAATAGGTCAATAATTCCCAACATATTATTTTTTTTCTATTCATTATTATTTTTTAAACAATGATAGTTTAAAAACAAAAAATTAAATCCCACTAAAATTCTGAGGGACCCACTAATAATAGTGTTAAAATAAGTCATACAATATATGATATCCAGTGAGGTCCACAAGTATTTGCACACTCTGCAATTTTGCAAGTTCTCCCACTTAGAAATTAGGGATAGGTCTGAAATGTTCATCTTAGATGTATTTCCACTGTTAGAGACATCATATAAAAAGAAAAATCTGTAAATCACATTGTATGATTTTTTAATGATTTATTTGTATGTCACTGGGGTTCATAAGTATTTGCACACATGAGAACATCATTGTTAATATTTAGTGCAGAAGCCTTTGTTTGCAATTACAGAGTTCAAACGTTTCCTAGAATTATTCACCAGGTTTGCACACACGGCAACAGGGATTTTTGCCCACTCCTCCACACAAATCTTACCGAGCCGAGCAACACAAAGTTTCAGCTCCCTCCAAAGATTTTCTATTGGATTTAGGTCTCAAGACTGACTAGGCCACTCCAGAACCTTGATATGCTTGGTATGGAGCCACTCCTTGGCTGTCATTGTCATGTTGGAAAACCCAGCCACGACCCATTTTCAATGCTCTGACTGAGGGAAGGAGGTTTTTGGCCAAAATCTCACAATACATTCATCCTCTCCTTAATACAGTGCAGTTGTCCTGTCCCCTTTGCTGACAAGCTCCCCCGAAGCAGGATGTTCCCACCCCCATGCTTCACTGTAGGGATGGTGTTTTTCATCCTTCTTTTTCCTCCAAACCCGACGAGTGGAGTTTATACCAAAAAGTTATATTTTGGTCTCATCTGACCACATGACTTTCTCCCATGGCTCCTCTGGATCATCCAGATGGCCATTGGCAAACTTCAGACGGGCCTGGACATGGGCTGACTTAACCTTCCGTGCAATGCATGATTTTAAACCACTACGCCGTAGTGTTCTACTGATAGTAGCCTTGGAAACAGTAGTCCCAGCTCTCTTCAGGTCATTCACCAGCTCCTGCAGTGTAGTTCTGGGCTGATTCCTCACTTTTCTTATGAGTGATGCCCCACGAGGAGAAATCTTACATGGAGCCCCAGTCCGAGGTAGATTAGCAGTCATGTTTAGCCTCTTCCATTTTCTAACAATTGCTGCAACAGTTGATCTATTCTCACCAAGCTGCTTCCCAATTGTCCCATAGCCTTTTCCAGCTTTGTGGAGGTCTACAATTTTGTCTCTGGTCTCTTTTGACAGCTCTTTGGTATTGTCCATGGTAGCATTTGGTCCTTGACTGACTGTGGGCTGCACAGGTGACTTAAATGAGCTGAAAGTGGTGGTGGGTGGTTGATTAGTTGTGGGGTAAAGGTGGACTTTTTTAAGATAGACTGACAGCTCTTTGAGAGTCACAATTCTTGCTGATTCTCATGTGTGCAAATACTTATGAACCCCAGTAACATACAAATAAATCATACAATGTGATTTCTAGATTTTTCTTTTTAGATGATGTCTCTAACAGTGGAAATACATCTATGATGAACATTTCAAACCTCTCCCTAATTTCTAAGTGGGAGAACTTGCAAAATTGCAGGGTGTGCAAATACTTGTGGACCTCACTGTATATAGAACCTTTATTTAACCAGATAAGAAAACCCATTGAGATCAAGATCTCTTTCACAAGGGTGACCTTGCCAAGAGGTCAACAGCACATGTCACAGAGCAGTTTCAAAAATAATACATTAAGACATACATTTTAAAATACATAAGAGAACTGTAAAACAACAGAGATTTACATCTTTAAAAACACAGGCACTGTGCAAACGTCTCTCGCTGTTTGTCCCTCAGGACAGAATGGAAGGCTCCAAATGGAAGTAGTTCTGTAAGTTTCAGTTTAGTCTGCAATGCATTCCATGCCATAGGGGCAGCAATGCCAAAAGCTCTTTTGCCAAATTCAGTCCGTACATGAGGAACAGTTAAAACATACAAATTGTTAGAACGTAATGCGTAAGAGCTGCTTTTTCTTTGTAACAGAGTACACAAGTATGGAGGTATTAAACCTAAAAGAGCCTTATAAATGATAGTCAGCCAATGTGTGTATCTGCGTGCACTCAATGAAGATAAGTCTGACTTCATATACAGTTGACAATGGTGGGTGAGACTACGACAGCCAGTAACAAATCTTAGTGATGAATGAAAAACAGTGTCCAAGGACTGGAGGCATTTAGATGAAGCACTAAAATAAAGCACGTCTCCATAATCAATTACAGGCAAGATAGTTGCTGTCACCAATTTCTTTCTGACTTTAAGAGAGAAGCAGTTTTTATTTCTAAAAAAGAAACCAAGCTTTACCCTAAGCTTAGAGACCAAGTTGTTAATATGGGCTTTAAATGAAAGCTCCTGATCAAGAGTAAAACCCAAGTACTTGTAATTTAAGACCTGCTCTATAGGGTTTCCATTTGATGTTACAATATTTGGAATATTTTCCAGTAGCACCCTTAAATGAGAGAAAACCATTACCTTGCTTTTATCTGTATTTAAAACCAATTTAAGATCAAATAAGCGAGCCTGGATGACATCAAAAGCAGCTTGTAAAAACTCAAAAGCCTGAGTGATGGAGGTTGAACAGCAATAAATAATGGTGTCGTCTGCATAAAAATGGTACATTGCATTTGACAAATTATTACAAAGATTATTTATGTAGATAGAAAATAAAATGGGCCCCAGCACTGAGCCTTGTGGAACGCCTTTGGTAATGTCCAGTAATGAAGAGGTGGTCCCAGCCACCTGTACACGTTGTGTTCTGCTGGAGAGATAGTCTGTGAACCAAGCAGCTGCATTTTTAGATAATCCAACATGATGAAGGGCTTGAATTAACAGACTGTGGTCTACTGTGTCAAATGCTTTTGACAAATCAATAAATAGGGCGACACAATATTTCTTGCCGTCTACAGCCTCGATTAAATCATTGAGGACCTTAAGAGCAGCTGTAATAGTGCTATGCTGTTTTCTAAAACCAGATTGAAATGGAGATATAATATTGTTTGATTCTAAAAAATCCTCTAGCTGGTTACTGATGATCTTCTCAAACAATTTTGCTAAAATGCATAATTTAGAAATTGGTCTGTAATTATTTATATTTGTGGGTTCACCCCCTTTTAGCAGGGGAAGAACAAAGGCCGATTTCCAGATTTTTGGAATGCTTTTACTTGTTAGACTTAGGTTAAAAATATGCGAGAGAGGCTCAGCAACAAAATCAGCAGCCAATTTTAAGAAAAAGGGTTCAATTTGGTCAGGTCCTGCTGCTTTAGTTGTGTCCAGGCTCTTTAGTGCACTGTTTACCTCGGATATTGATACAGGTGTGAACTCAAAAGTGCAGGTGCTGCGTCTATTTACAGCCTGTGGTGTATTTGGTATATTAACATTAGTTAAACCAACATTTGACAATTGGGGATTCAACGACTCAAACAAGGATCCGGCAGAAACAAAATACTCATTAAAACAATTTGATATAATTGTCTTATCAGACAAAGTACCAGATTGAGTAATTAAAGGACTTGGAAAGTAATTTGTTGTCACACGATTTAAAGAAGCTTTTATGGTTTGCCAAAACTTTTTGGGATCATTTATATGTTTTTTGCATTCATGCAGGTAAAAATCAGACTTGGCCCTCTTAACAAGCGAAGTACATTTATTTCTAAGCTGGCGAAAGCTAAGCCAGTCAGCCTCTGTCTTTGTTTTTCGAGCCCTGGCCCAAGCAACGTCTCTCTCTTTGAGAAGGTTTCCAATTGCAGAGGAAAACCAGGGATTATTTCGACCTTTAACTCTAAGTTTTCGAAAGGGAGCATGTTTATTGACTATACGTTGAAATTCATTATAAAAGTATTTCAACGCTATCTCAATATCATCAATTAAAGCAACTCTGTTCCACTGAAAGGCAGCTAAATCGTATATAAAAGCTGGGAGGCAAAAGTTTTTAATATTTCTTTTGCATGTAATAGTGGGTTTTGATTTTGGTAGCTTATATATATTTTTTTCTTCTTAATTTTGACACTTAAGTTTCTAGATCAACTTCAGATCCATCCTTCCATTATTAGTTATTATTCTTTAATGTTTTGTTTGTTTTATTCTCTTTTCGTCACAGAAAACTTAGTTTTTTTATGGCAGACACACAAAATACTCAATATTTTCCCTAAAAATATTTCAAAGTGGAATATTTGATGTGGCATAATTGGAATGTTAAATGGGTCAATAATTCATAACAACATTGATTTTGATTCATTATTATTTTTTGAGCAATGACAGTTTTAAAGAGAAAAAAAGAGTTTAGTATTAGAGTCAACATTACAACTTTTTCTTATTATATTTTACATGTATGCGCTTTATTCCTCTTTTTTTCGTGTGTGTTTTTTTGTAATAGTATTTTTAGAATTAAAAAATTAGATGCGGGCCACACTTTAGACACCTCTGGTTTAATGTTTCTATTTCTGTGTATTCACTGTTGAAACCTTGCTAGCTCAGCATCTTTGTCTCCTGGCCATCTGTTCACCTCACACACACCCACACACACACACACACACACACACACACACACACGCACACACACACACGCACACACACACACACACACACACACACACACACACCAATTTATGCATACTTGCAGTACACACTATTGTCACGCTGAACATATTTGCTCCCTTGTCCAGCAGGAGGCAGCAGAGCTCCGTTGTTTGCGTCCGTGATGACGTCACACGCGGCTCAACCTGAGCAGCAGGTGAGGCTCTTCTCGTCTATCAATCAATGCAATGTCATGTACATGCTGTACACACACACACACACACACACACATTCACACACACACACAGTGTGTATGAACAACACCTCAGTGCATCATTGAAAGTGAAGGATGGAGGAGAGGGAGTAAACAAGGCAATAAGGGAAAGGATGTAGTGAAGGAGAGAGGAAAGGTAATAGGAGGTGTGAAGGTCAGGTTCATCTTCAATTTCACTTGGAGTGGCTTCCCGTGCAGCGTTTCGTCCACGCTTCCTCGTGCGTTGGCCTCGCTCAAAGCCATCTATAATAATGTCCTTCCCGCTTGTCGCTGTGCTTGTTACATGCTAACTAGCTCGCCGCTAGTTCCAACAGGAGCGTGGCGATGTGTGAAATGACTGACAATATAACACACATTATGTGCCTGTCGTTACCACACATGACTACTCCAACAATCTCCCTTTTCGCAGTTCACACTTTGTGTAGGACCACTTTCAATGCATGTGTGGCAGACAATGCATATGACATTTTACAGCAAACGAATTCCTAGAGTAGGGGTGTCCAAAGTGCGGCCCGGGGTCCATATGTGTGCCGCAGCTCATTTTTCTAACGGTCCCCGCGGCAAATTCTAAAAATACTATTTGCAAAACATGAAATAAAAAAAAAGTGGAATAAAAGAGCAAACAGGTGAAATGTAGTGAGAAAAAGTTGCAAAGTTGACGTTTTTCTCAAAAAATAATAATGAATCAAAATCAATGTTGTTATGAATTATTGACCAATTGAATAATACTCCACTTTAAAATATTTTTTTGGGTGGGGATGTTGCATATTTTGTGTTTTTTGCCATAAACAACAGGGGTTTCTTTTACAAAAGGTGCAAAGCATTTTAAATTACTTTATATTGACAGATACATTTGAAGTCGTTCTAGAGATGCGTGTGTCAAAAGTTAAAAAAAAAAAAAAAGAATAATGTATATAACTTATTTTTAACACTTTCATGAGATGGGCCCTTTTGGTTCCCTGATCATTTTAATAGGATTTTTTTTTTTAGAAACTGTCTTTACTCAAAAAATAATAATAAATTAAATCAGGGGTGTCCAAACTTTTTGGCTGGGGGCCGAAAGCCGACTACATATACTATAAATAATAATATAATGGATACATATTTAATACTTATTATAATTGAGTATTAAGAGTATGTAAAAGTTCAACTCCTACCTTGTTTACTTCTGAAAGGACCTCAAAGCTTTGTAATCAATCAGCAATATCAAGCAGCTAAAAGTCAAACATGGAGAAATGTGGAGAGACTGTTTTGCATTTTTCCCATCATGCCTTGCAATGTATTTAAATGGGTGCAATTTAGAATTTTTATGGTGACGGGACATCTTTTTTAAATAATACTCACAAAGTTCAGTGAGCAGGTGTGTGTAATGTGTGACCATGTTAGTTGACTTGAGTTTTTATTCCTGCGCCATGACTAGGGAAGGTTGTTTGGATCGCACTTAGCCCGCAGGCCGTAGTTTGGACATCTCTGAATTAAATGAATATTGCCATGAATTATTGACCTATCTAAAGCTCAGATTACTTTACAATAAATATTACACTTTGAATATTCATTTTGGGAGGGGGGGGGGGGATATTGCATTTTTGTGATTCTGCAATTAAAAAAACTGTGTTTTCTATAACAAAAAAGCATAAAATATTTTTAAAAAGTTTACTTTATATTGACAGATAGATTTTAAGTTGTTTTAGAACAGTGGTTCTCAAACTTCTTTCACCAAATACCACCTCATAAAACAGGTGGCTCTCCATGCACCATCACAACGACCAATATTAAATTACACTAACGTAGTAGGCCTAAGTATTCATTAAAACAAGGCAGAGGTTTTATTCATCCAGTATATTGTAACATTACACACCGTTTGAACAGTAACAGTGTTTAAATATAGGGGGAAAAAACTGTTACATTACAATATTTAATTAAGTGATTCTTTAGTGTACCTCTAGATAGAGCCCGCATATCCCCAGTGATACTCGTACCACAGTGTGA
>NC_084731.1:101290625-101293125 GCF_033978785.1 Entelurus aequoreus | reverse complement strand
CGTACGCTTTTGGATGTGCGTGATGATTCATCTCGTCCCCGCAGAAGAACAGCGTTGGTGGCGCACGAACTGAAGAGGTATAACATGGACATTGCGGCCCTTAGCGAGACCCGCTTCCATGGGGAGGACTCCATAGCCGAGGTGGGAGAAGGATACACTTTTTTCTGGAAAGGGCTTCCGGAAGGCTCCCGCCGCCTCCATGGTGTAGGCTTCGCTGTGCGGACCTCCCTACTCCAGAAGCTTCCCGGATCTCCAGTTGGTATTAGCGAAAGGTTGATGACCTGGAGGATTCCCCTCACCAATAACCGTTACTGCACCCTCATCAGCGCCTATGCCCCAACACTGATTGCCGACCCTCAATGTAAGGAAGAGTTCTATGCCTCCCTGCACTCCGCCATCAGCAAAACACCACTCACTGACAAGCTCATCCTTCTAGGGGATTTTAACGCAAGAATGGGCTCGGACGGTGTACTGTGGAGGGAAGTGATGGGTCGGCATGGTGTTGGTAAGCTCAACAACAATGGTCTCCGTCTTCTCACTCTATGTTCTGAGCATCAACTGGTCATCACAAACACCTTGTTCCAACTGAAGAACAAGTACAAAACATCCTGGCAACACCCTCGCTCTAAACACTGGCATCTCCTAGATTACATCATCACCCGCCACGCGGACAGGAAGGAGGTGCGCATCACTAGGGCCATGCGTGGAGCTGACTGTTGGACTGACCACCGCCTGATCAGAACAAAGATTGACTTAGAAATACGTCCTCAACAGAGAAAAACACCACCTTCCAAGAGGCTCAACTGCGATGCACTGAAGTCCACGCACTCCGTCAACCAGCTCAGGAAAAAGGTAGCAGATCAGCTGTTCAAGATTCCTGAAGTACCACCAGATCTGGACACTGGACCTACCTGGAGCACCCTATGCACTGCCCTCCACCAGGCGGCTGTGGAGTCTATAGGGTACACCAGAAGGCGACATCAAGACTGGTTTGACAATAGTGCGCCAGGACTCTATGACCTGCTTCAGGCAAAACACAAGGCCCTTGCAGCTCACCTATCAAACCCTCAATCCACCGTCCTGAAGGCTCTGTTCATCCGTCTCAGAAGTGAAACCCAGCGCACCCTCAGAGCCATGGAGAACAACTGGTGGACCCAGAAGGCCCGCGAAATACAACATCACGCAGACACCAACAACTCTCATGCCTTCTACGACTCCATCAAGTCCATCTATGGCCCACAGAGGAAGAACATCGCCCCAGTTAGATCAGCTGATGGCACCACTCTCTACAAGGACAAACAACAGATCCTGGACGGATGGGCTGAGCACTTCAGGGTACTGTTGAACACCACAAACCCTGTACAGACAGACATACTCTCTGACCTCCCATGCCTGCCCCCTGTAGACTCACTGGATTCCTCTCCCAGCTTCTCAGAAGTACTCAAGGCCATCAAGGGTCTAAAAAACAACAAGAGCCCAGGCCTTGATGAGATCCCGGGAGAAATCTTGAAGTACGGTGGATATCTTCTGCACCGCAGAATGCACCAGCTGGTCACTGCCATCTGGTCGTCTGAAGTCATCCCGCAAGATTGGAAGGATGCTAACATCATAACGATCTATAAACGCAAAGGCGACAAAGCAGACTGCGGCAACAGTAGAGGTATCTCCCTACTATCCGCAGCTGGGAAGGTGCTAGCAAGGATCATGTTACATCGTGTAGCAACTCATGTAACCGAAAACATCCCGCCCAAATCTCAATGCGGCTTTAGACATGATCGGAGCACCGCAGACATGATCTTTGTTGCCAGACAGGTACAGGAAAAATGCAGAGAACATCGCAAAGACCTGTGCATGGCATTCATTGACCTGTCCAAGGCCTTCGATACAGTAAACCGGGACTTGCTGTGGAAAGTACTTGGAAAACTAGGTGTACCAGCAAAGTTTTGCAACCTACTGCGACAGCTACATGATGGCATGCAGGCCTGTGTGAGCAACGGCGGCCATCAATCCCCATTTTTCAGTGTGAATGTGGGGGTAAAGCAAGGGTGTGTCCTTGCCCCAACCATATTCAACATGTTCATTTCCACTGTCACCCTCCTGTCCCATAAACACCTGGACCCCAAAGATGGGATTCAGATACAATACCGGCTAGATGGTAACCTTTTTAACATCCGTCGCCTCCAAGCCACCACTAAACTCACCACCCAGCATATTCTGGAACTACAGTATGCAGATGACTGCGCTGTACTTGCACACTCACCAGTCTCTTCAGCGCGCACTGAATGTGGTAGCCTCCATCTACAGTGCCATTGGTCTTCAGATAAACACCAAGAAAACACAAATACTCGTGCAGGAGTTCACTCCCCAGCCAAACACGCCGATCTTCACCCTTGACGGGCACCCATTAGCCACCGTCCCCCATTTTACCTACCTCGGTAGCACCCTGTCGCCATCCTGCACCATTGACGATGACGTCCAGGCCCGTATTGGCCTGGCCTCT
>NC_084731.1:101275625-101285625 GCF_033978785.1 Entelurus aequoreus | reverse complement strand
TTTTAGCCAATTTTGTAGGCATAAAACTATAAGATATGGTTCTTGTTACTTGCTGATGCTAAGTGTTAGCATGCCTACATTTTAGCCAATTTTATAGGTATAAAACTAAAATTTGTGGATGTTATTACTTGGGGCTATTCAGCTAAGTGTTAGCATGCCTACATTTTAGCCAATTTTTCAGGTATAAAACTAAAAGTCGTGGATATTATTACTTGGGGCTATTTAGCTAAGTGTTAGCATGCCTACATTTTAGCCAGTGTTGCAGATATGAAACTAAAAGTCATGGATATTGTCACTTTGGGCTACTTAGCTAAGTGTTAGCATGCCTACATTTTAGCCAATGTTTTAGGTATAAAACTAAAAGTCATGGATATTGTTTCTTGGGGCTATTCAGCTAAGTGTTAGCATGCCTACATTTTAGCCAATTTTTTAGGTATAAAACTAAAAGTCATGGATATTGTTACTTGGGGATATCTTGCTAAGTGTTAGCATGCCTACATTTTAGCCAATTTTATAGGTATAAAACTAACATTTGTGGATGTTATTACTTGGGGCTATTCAGCTAAGTGTTAGCATGCCTACATTTTAGCCAGTGTTGCAGATCTGAAACTAAAAGTCATGGATATTGTTACTTGGGGCTATTTAGCTAAGTGTTAGCATGCCTACATTTTAGCCAGTGTTGCCGATCTGAAACTAAAAGTCATGGATATTGTTACTTGGGGCTATTTAGCTAAGTGTTAGCATGCCTACATTTTAGCCAATTTTTTAGGTATAAAACTAAAAGTCATGGATATTGTTACTTGGGGCTATTCAGCTAAGTGTTAGCATGCCTACATTTTAGCCAATTTTTTAGGTATAAAACTAAAAGTCATGGATATTGTTACTTGGGGATATCTTGCTAAGGGTTAGCATGACCACATTTTAGCCAGTGTTGCAGATATGAAACTAAAAGTCATGGATATTGTTACATGGCGCTATCTTCCTAGTGTGTCAATACTTCAAAGATTCGTTGTCATCAATTATTAACATGCTAGCATTTTGGCAAATGTTGTAGATTTAAAACTAAAAGTAATGGATATTGTTACTTGGTGCTATCTAGCTAGCAGGCTAATATAAGAATCTTTGAAGCCTTAACATGTTAAGACTTCAAAGATTATTTGACTTCAATTGTTACCATGCTAGCATTTTATCCAATTTGTATGTGTAACACTAAAATGTATGCATATTGTTAATTTAGCCTAGTGTGGCAAGATAGCGCTAACTAATAACATGTCAAGACTTAAAATATTATTTGTCGTCAATTGTTAACATGCTAGCATTTTAGCCAATTTGTCTGTTTAAACTTAAAAGTTATGGATATTGTTACTTAGCCATACCTTGTTAAGTGTTAGCATCCCTGCATTGTAGCCAATGTTGTAGATATGAAACTAAAAATCATAGATATTTTTACTTGTCGCAATCTTGCTAGTGTGCTAAGACTTCAAATAATCTTTGTCATCAACTGTTAACATGTTAACATTTTAGCCAATTTGTATGTATAAAACTAAAAGTCATCGATATTGTGACTTAGTGCTATCTTGCTAGCATGCTAGCACCAAGTAACCAAGCATGCTAGCAATATAGCGCTAGACTAAGATTTCAAAGAACCTTTGAAGTCCCAACATGTTAAGACTTCAAATATTATTTGTCATTAATTGGGAATGTTGTCTGTCTATCTGTGTTGGCCCTGCGTTGAGGTGGCGACTTGTCCAGGGTGTACCCCACCTTCCGCCCGAATGCAGCTGAGATAAGCTCCAGCACCCCCCGCGACCCCGAAAGGGACAAGCGGTAGAAAATGGATGGATGGATGATAGCACTTTAGCCAATTTCTACGTATAAAAGTAAAAGTCATGGATATTGTTATTTAGCCCTATCTTGTTAAGTGTTAGCATGCCTACTTTTTAACCAGTGTTGTAGATATGAAACTAAAAGTCGTGGATGTTCTTACTTGATGTCTCAGTGTTAGCATGTTAGCATTTTAGCCAGGTTTGTCAGTATAAAAGTCCTGGATGTCTATGTGCATGTCTGGACCAATCTTGTCTTCCTGTACTGATTGTGTAGTGACCAGCATTAATCACTGATGCTAGTGCTAATGTTAGCATTTATGTAAGGGCAAATCACTTGTGCTAATGTTAGCATACATGTTAGCGCTAATCACTGATGCTCGTGCTAATGCGAACATTCATGTTAGTGCTAATCACTGATGGTACTGCTAATGTTAACATTCGCGTTAGCTGATGCTAGTGCTAATGTTAGCATTTATGTAAGCGCAAATCATGAGTGCTAAAGTTAGCATGCATGTTAGCACTAATCACTGATGCTCGTGCTAATGCGAATATTCATGTTAGTGCAGTGGTTCTTAACCTTGTTGGAGGTACCGAACCCCACCAGTTTCATATGCGCATTCACCAAACCCTTCTTTAGTGAAAAATAAATAAATACAACATTTTAAAATTCAAGACAAAGTTATATGTTTTTGGTAACACTTTATTATGGGGAACATATTCTAAATAACAAAGACTTAATCTAGAGTTATTTGGTTAGGGTTCGGGTCAGGGTTAGAGGGTTAGGGTTATAATAAGGCCATGCCGAATAAGGCATTAATAAGTACTTAATAATGACTAGTTAAGAGCCAATATGTTACTACTTTGCATGTTAATAAGCAACTAATTAATGGTGAATATGTTCCCCATACTAAAGTGTTACCATGTTTTTTTTTTACTGGTGCACAAAATGAACCGTGCATGAACATCACCTTGTTCAAACAACAAAACCAACACAGTGCATAAACTCACAACAAATTACACACCTGCAAACCAGTCAGCTGTTGCCGTATCCGTAATACGCCGATAGGGAGAAGTTTGTATTTACACGATGAGTCGGGTGTGTTTTGACCTCCGCCGAACCCCTGATGCCGACTCACCGAACCCCTAGGGTTCGATCGAACCCAGGTTAAGAATCACTGATTTAGAGTTATTTGGTTAGGGTTAAGGTTAGAGGGATAGAGCCAGGGTTAGGGTTATAATAAGGCCATGCCGAATAATGCATTTATAAGTACTTAATAATGACTAGTTAAGAGCCAATATGTTACTAATTTGCATGTTAATAAGCAACTAATTAATGGTGAATATGTTCCCCATACTAAAGTGTTACCATGTTTTTTTTACTGGTGCACAGAATGAACCGTGCATGAACATCACCTTGTTCAAACAACAAAACCAACACAGTGCATGAACTCACAACAAATTACACACCTGCAAATCAGTGTGACTTCTGCTGTTGCCGTATCCGTAATACGCCGATAGGAAGAAGTTTTTATTTACATGATGAGTCGGGTGTGTCTTGACCTCCGCCGAACCCCTGAGCCGACTCACTGAACCCCTAAGGTTCGATCGAACCCAGGTTAAGAACCACTGTGTTAGTGCTAATCACTGATGCTAGTGCTAATGTTAGCATTTATGTAAGCGCAAATCATGAGTGCTAATGTTAACATGCATGTTAGCGTTAATCACTGATGCTCGTGTTAATGTGAACATTCATGTTAGTGCTAATCACTGATAGTTTTGCTAATGTCAACATCCGCGTTAGCTGATGTTAGTGCTAATGTTAGCATTTACTTAAGCGCAAATCATGAGTGCTAATGTTAGCATGCATGTTAGTGCTAATCACTGATGCTCGTGCTAATGCAAACATTCCTGTTAGTTCTAACCACTGATGCTAGTGCTAATGTTAGCATTCATGTTGACGCTAATCACTGATGTTAGTGCTGATGTAAACATTCATGTTAGCTGATGTTATTGCTAATGTAAACTTTAATGTCAGCGCAAATCGCTACGGTAGTGCTAATGTTCGCATTAGTGTTAGCGCTAATCACTGATGCTAGTGCTGATACTAACATTCATGTTAGCGCTAATCGCTGATGCTAGTGCTAATGTTAAGATTCATTTTATCTGACGCTATTGCTAAAGTTAACATTAATGGTAATATAAATCATAAATGGTATTGCTAAAATTAGCAACCATATCAGCGGAAATCATTGATACTAGTGCTGATGCAAACATTTATGTTAGTGCTAATCGCTGATTGTAGTGCTAGTGTTAAGATTCATGTTAACACAAATCTTTGATGCTAGTGCTAATGTAAACATTTATGTAAGCTGATGCTATTGCCAATTTTAACATTTATGTTAGTGTAAATCACTAATGGTAGTGCTAATGTTAGCATTTATGTTAGCGCTAATCACTGATGGTAGTTCTAATACGCATACATGTTAGTGCTAATCACTGATGCTAGTGCTGATGCGAACATTAATGTTAGCGCGAATCACTGATGGTAGTGCTAATGTTAACATTCATGTTAACCAGGGGTCTCAAACTCAATTTACCTGGGAGCCACTGGATGCAGAAACTGGGTGAGGCTGGGCCGCAAGAAAAGATTTCTTAAAAAAATCTAACATGCACTTTTTAATAAATTCACCTTCTTCGAATGGCTATCCCGCCCTAGCAACATACTTGCCAACCCTCCCGATTTTTCCGGGAAACTCCCGAATTTCAGTGCCCCTCCCGACAATCTCCCGGGGCAACCATTCTGCCGAATTCCTCCCGATTTTCACCCGGACAACAATATTAAGGGCATGCTGTGACGGCACTGCCTTTAGCGTCCTCTACAACCTGTCGTCGCATCCGCTTTTTCTCCATACAAACAGAGTACCGCACAAGTCACATGTTGTATTCGGCTTCTGTACACACACGTAAGTGACTCCTAGACATACTTGATCAACAGCCACACACGTCACACTGAGGGTAGCCGTATAAACAACTTTAACACTGTTACAAATATGCGCCACACTGTGAACCCACACCAAACAAGAATGACAAACACATTTCGGGAGAACATCCGCACCATAACACAACATAAACACAACAGAACAAATACCCAGAACACCTTGCAGCCCTAACTCGGGGCGGGGCTGGGTTTGGTGGTAGCTTGTATATTGTAGCCCGGAAGAGTTAGGGCTGCATGGGATTCTGGGTATTTGTTCTGTTGTGTTTATGTTGTGTTACGGTGCGGATGTTCCCCCGAAATGTGTTTGTCATTCTTGTTTGGTGTGGGTTCACAGTGTATTTGTAACAGTGTTACAATTGTTTATACGGCAACCCTCAGTGTGACCGTGTGGCTGTTGATCAAGTATGCCTTGCAGTCGCTTACGTGTGTCTACAGAGGCCAAATACAACATATGACTGGGCTGGCACGCTGTTTGTACAGGGTGTAGAGGACGCTAAAGGCAGTGCCGTCACAGCACGCCCTTAATATTGTTGTCCGGGTGAAAATCGGCAGAAAATCGGGAGAATGGTTGCTCCTCGATATTTCCGGGAGGGGCACTGAAATTCATGAGTCTCCCGGAAAAAGCGGGAGGGTTTACAAGTATGACGCTGTCAAGCGGCACTCATATAAAACTTGCGGGCCGCACTAACATTCAATTTTCATATTAAGGTGCGGGCCGCAAAATAACGTTTCGGGGGCCGCAATTGGCGCGCGGGCCGCGTGTTTGAGACCCCTGATGTTAACACTACTCTTTGATGCTAGTGCTAATGTTAACTTTTATTGTTAGCTTATGCTATTGCTAATTTTAACATTTATGTTAGCGCAAATCACTGATAGTGCTGATGTAAATATTGATGTTAGCGCTAATTGCTGATAGTAGTGTTAATGTTAACAGTCATATCAACACTACTCTTTGATGCTTTTGCTAATTCTTAACATTTATGTAGCTGATGCTATTGCTAAAGTTAACATTTATGTTAGCGCAAATCACTGATAGTGCTGATGTAAACATTGATGTTAGCGCTAATTCCTGATAGTAGTGTTAATGTTAACAGTCATATTAACACTACTCTTTGATGCTTTTGCTAATTCTTAACATGTATGTAGCTGATGCTATTGCTAAAGTTAACATTTATGTTAGCGCAAATCACTGACGCTAGTGCTGAAGTAAACATTGATGTTAGGGCGAATCACTGATGGTAGTGCTAATGTTAACATTCATGTTAACACTACTCTTTGATGCTAATGTTAATGTTAACATTTATGTTAGCTTATGCTATTGCTAATGTTAACATTTATGTTACCACAAATCACTGATGATAGTGCTGATGTAAACATTGATGTTAGCGCTAATCGCTGATGGTAGTGCTAATGTCAACGTTCATGTTAGCGCTAATTACCGATGATAGTGCTGATGTTAACATTCATGTTAGCGCTAATTACCGATCATAGTGCTAATGTTAACATTCATGTTAGCGCTAATTACCGATGATAGTGCTGATGTTAACATTTGTTTTAGCGCTAATTACCGATGATAGTGCTGATGTTAACATTCATGTTAGCGCTAATCACTGATTGATTTTGATTCATTGAAACTTTTATTAGTAGATTGCACAGTACAGTACGTATTCCGTACAATTGACCACTAAATGGTAACACCCGAATACGTTTTTCAACTTGTTTAAGTCGGGGTCCAGGTTAATCAATTCATGGTAAACGTGATCCACGTGCTGATGTCAACATTCGTGTTAGCGCTAATCGCCGATGATAGTGCTGATGTTAACATTCATCTTAGCGCTAATAACCGATGATAGTGCTGATGTTAACATTCATGTTAGTGCTAATTACGATGATATGCTGATGTTAACATTCATCTTAGCGCTAATAACCGATGATATGCTGATGTCAATATTCATGTTAGCACTAACTAACGATGATAGTGCTGATGTTAACATTCATGTTAGCGCTAATTACCCATGATAGTGTTGATGTTAACATTCGTGTTAACGCTAATTACCGATGATAGTGCTGATGTTAACATTCATTTTAGTGCTAATTAACGATGATAGTGCTGATGATAAAATTCATGTTAGCGCTAATTACCGATGATAGTGCTGATGTTAACATTCATGTTAGCGCTAATTACCGATGATAGTGTTAATGTTAACATTCGTGTTAGCGCTAATTACCGATGATAGTGCTGATGTTAACATTCATTTTAGCGCTAATTACCGATGATAGTTGTGATGTTAACATTCGTGTTAGCGTTAATTACCGGTGATAGTGCTAATGTTAACATTCATGTTAGCTCTAATTACCGATGATAGTGTTGATGTTAACATTCGTGTTAGCGCTAATTACCGATGATAGTGCTGATGTTAACATTCATTTTAGCGCTAATTAACGATGATAGTGCTGATGTTAACATTCATGTTAGCGCTAATTACCAATGATAGTGTTGATGTTAACATTCGTGTTAGCGCTAATTACCGATGATAGTGCTGATGTTAACATTCATTTTAGCGCTAATTAACGATGATAGTGCTGATGTTAACATTCATGTTAGCGCTAATTACCGATGATAGTGTTAATGTTAACATTCGTGTTAGCGCTAATTACCGATGATAGTGCTGATGTTAACATTCATTTTAGCGCTAATTACCGATGATAGTTGTGATGTTAACATTCGTGTTAGCGCTAATTACCGATGATAGTGCTAATGTTAACATTCATGTTAGCTCTAATTACCGATGATAGTGTTGATGTTAACATTCGTGTTAGCGCTAATTACCGATGATAGTGTTGATGTTAACATTCATTTTAGCGCTAATTAACGATGATAGTGCGGATGTTAACATTCATGTTAGCGCTAATTACCAATGATAGTGTTGATGTTAACATTCGTGTTAGCGCTAATTACCGATGATAGTGCTGATGTTAACATTCATTTTAGCGCTAATTAACGATGATAGTGCTGATGTTAACATTCATGTTAGCGCTAATTACCGATGATAGTGCTGATGTTAACATTCGTGTTAGCGCTAATTACCGATGATAGTGCTGATGTAAACATTCATGTTAGTGCTAATTACCGATGATAGTGTTGATGTTAACATTCGTGTTAGCGCTAATTACCGATGATAGTGCTGATGTTAACATTCATTTTAGCGCTAATTAACGATGATAGTGCTGATGTTAACATTCATGTTAGCTCTAATTACCGATGATAGTGCTGATGTTAACATTCGTGTTAGCGCTAATTACCGATGATAGTGCTGATGTAAACATTCATGTTAGTGCTAATTACCGATGATAGTGTTGATGTTAACATTCGTGTTAGCGCTAATTACCGATGATAGTGTTGATGTTAACATTCATGTTAGTGCTAATTACCGATGATAGTGATGATGTTAACATTCGTGTTAGTGCTAATTACTGATGATTGTGCTGATGTTAACATTCGTGTTAGCGCTAATTACCGATGATAGTGTTGATGTTAACATTCATGTTAGTGCTAATTACCGATGATAGTGTTGATGTTAACATTCATGTTAGTGCTAATCACTGATCCTCGTGCTGATGTCAACATTCGTGTTAGCGCAATAAGTGATGCTAGTGCTAATGCAAGACTTCATGTTAGCGTAGTTTATTTGCTGTGCTTTCAAGCAGTCAACAACAACTTTTGATCAGCCTGCGTTGACTGAGGTCAAAGTTCACCTTTTGTCATAGCAGCACACAGGTGAGTGTGACCTTTGACCTGCGCTCCTACCCCTCAATGTGATACATCGTTAATCCTTCCGCCCTGGCGCCGGATCAGAGTCGGAATTAAGATGGCGTCCCGATATCGTTGTCATGGAAATGAGCACCACTAAGTCACCGGTTGCCATGGCGCCAGAGTTAATCCCTCCCCCTTTTGTTCCATCGTCTCATACGCGCCGCCTGATCGATGCACGCGCGATTTCGGAAACATGAGCCCGAGGAACACTGTCAGAACTTTCCTCGACGCCTTTGTTAGCTCCGCCCCCACCACGCCTTCAACCCTCGACCCCGCCCCTGCCGCCGTCACCACGGCTGCGAGTGAGCGGCAATAGAAAAAGAAGGAACTAGAAGAAATGTTCATTAAATAACCTGATGACCGTCCCAGCTGGACCAGGCTGCGGGGCACGCGCACACACACACACACACACACACACACACACACACACACACACACACACACACACGAGCAGAACAGAAAAAAGCAGAAAGTTAACAAGGCGTGTGAGGCTTGTGTGCCAGTGCTGTGCCACACAAACACGCACGCACGCACACACACACAAACACGCACACACACACACACACACAAACACGCACGCACACGCACACACGCACACATACACACACACACACACATCCTAGCAATTGTACCTTTGTGGGGACCAGCCAAAATGTCCTCACAAAATCACATGTCCTCACAGTAAAGGTAGTGGCACACATGCAGAGAAATACACACACACACACACAAATCTCTAAACAAGGAGGTCACGCTAGTCCTCTCACACACACACACACTTACACACATAGACACATACACACGCATGCGTGTGCGCTGCTGTCAGGATGATCTCAGTTGTCTCGGGATAATTCGGGCATAATTAGACGGATTCTCGTGGGGCAATGCAGGGGGCGGGGAGTGTGTGAGTGTGTGTGTGTGTGTGTGTGTGTGTGTGTGTTGTGCAGCTCCACACAGAGAACAACACAACGTGAGCAAGAGTCATGTGACCCGCGCTGTCCTAACCTCAGCCGCCCGAGGACATTATTCATGCTGCATCAGCGCCCCCTGCAGGCTCACTTCACCCCTCATTTCTTTGACGCAACTCCCTTTTGTTTATCATACTTCTTATTATTATTTTCATATACGCACGTTCCTTTGAGTCGTGGAATTATTATCCGTCCGCTCGACTCTCGCCGCCCTCGCACGCCACATTGCCGCGTCGCCGCCATTTTGTCGCGCGTTAGCGTCCGCCGCGTTCCAGAGGTTTATCAGCTTTGTGTCACAGCTGGACGCGGCAAAGCATTGTGGGAAACGGGGAAATCTAGGAAGGTGGAGCGAGGCGGCAGTAATCTCGCTGAGATGGTCAGGTAGTAAAACACACAC